>NC_091126.1:182423232-182428232 GCF_040183065.1 Periplaneta americana
ACATGAAAATGTTTCCTTCCTCCCACTTCATCAAACACCAACAATAGGAAATTGAATTTCGTACAAAATACGAATCGGATTTACTTGGTAAAACGAGAAGACGGAGCTGGTAAAAGCATCTCGACACGTGGCGCCACGTGTCGGATCTCTTGCTTACTACACATGAATAGAGGAGAAGAGAAAATTGACGCTCCGAAGAGCTTCTTTTGTTGAGTGAATAAGAGGCTTTCTGAGGCCGACATGTCGCGTGCAGATTATGCCTCCAGGGACGCAAACATGGGTTCAGTACTTCGCTATTGACTGAAATTCGGAAGAAACATTCCTTTGTAGTCCTTGGTCCGACGCCTTATCAGCCTGCCAGACACCTTGACTGCCGCGCCACCTGCAGACGAGGCGTGAAGCCGGCTACTTTGGACTAATCCGTTATCAGAATGTCGAAAAGCGATGTGTGTCATTAAGTTGTACGCACTTCCCGTTAAACACATTACGCAACAGTTAAAACATTGTCAGAACACGCCGACTACCGCCATGACCAGAAGCAGCAACTGGGGCGCGTGGTCGACGCTACGCTTGGGAATTTGTTCGATTAACAGAGTGAGCTTTTCTCAAGTTTCTCAGACTGTGAGGTAAATGTTACACGAGAAATTCTCAAATTCAGTTTGCAAAAGTACCATCAATTTAATCGTGCCGAATCTGAAGACAAACTCGTGATCCATGTTGGTTCGAATCTTTGATTATTTGATAGTTTGTTTGTCTGAAGTTTCCTCCGGGATTATTTTATAGTTTTTTGTCCCAAGTTTCCTTTGTGATTATTTCATAGTTTTTTGTCCCGACTTTACTTCATGATTGTTTGATAATTTTTTGTTCCAAATTTCCTCCATGATTATTTAATAATTTTTTGTCCCACGTTTCCTCCATGATTATTTAATAGTTTTGTTCCAAGTTTCCTCCTTGATTATCGATAGTTTTTTTGTCCCAAGTTTACTGCACGAATGTTTGGTAGTTTTTTTGTCCCAAGTTTCCTCCATGATTATTTTATATTTTTTGGCTCAAATTTCCTCCTTGATTATCGATAGTTTTTTTGTCCCAAGTTTCCTCCATGATTATTTGATATTTTTTTGGCCCAAGTTTCCTCCTTGATTATCGATAGTTTTTTTGTTCCAAGTTTACTTCACGAATGTTTGGTAGTTTTTTGTCCCAAGTTGCCTCCATGATTACTTGATATTTTTTGGCTCAAGTTTCCTCCTTGATTATCGATAGTTTTTTTGTCCCAAGTTTACTTCACGAATGTTTGGTAGTTTTTTGTCCCAAGTTTCCTCCATGATTAATTGATATTTTTTTGGCTCAAGTTTCCTCCTTGATTATCGATAGTTTTTTTGTCCCAAGTTTACTTCACGAATGTTTGATAGTTTTTTGTCCCAAGTTTCCTCCATGATTATTTGATATTTGTTTGGCTCAAGTTTCCTCCTTGATTATCGATAGTTTTTTTTGTCCCAAGTTTACTTCACGAATGTTTGGTAGTTTTTATGTCCCAAGTTTCCTCCATGATTATTTAATAGTTTTGTTCTAAGTTTCCTCCTTGATTATCAATAGTTTTTTTGTCCCAAGTTTACTTCACGAATGTTTGGTAGTTTTTTTTGTCCCAAGTTTCTTCCATGATTATTTGATATTTTTTTGGCTCAAGTTTCCTCCTTGATTATCGATAGTTTTTTTGTCCCAAGTTTACTTCACGAAAGTTTGGTAGTTTTTTGTCCCAAGTTGCCTCCATGATTATTTGATATTTTTTGGCTCAAGTTTCCTCCTTGATTATCGATAGTTTTTTTGTCCCAAGTTTACTTCACGAATGTTTGGTAGTTTTTTTTGTCCCAAGTTTCCTCTATGATTATTTGATATTTTTTTTGGCCCAAGTTTCCTCCTTGATTATCGACAGTTTTTTTGTCCCAAGTTTACTTCACGAATGTTTGGTAGTTTTTTTGTCCCAAGTTTCCTCCATGATTATTTGATATTTTTTGGCTCAAGTTTCCTCCTTGATTATCGATAGTTTTTTTGTCCCAAGTTTACTTCACGAATGTTTGGTAGTTTTTTTGTCCCAAGTTTCCTCCATGATTATTTGATATTTTTTGTCCCAAGTTTCCTCCATGATTATTTGAAATTTTTTTGGCCCAAGTTTCCTCCTTGATTATCGATAGTTTTTTTGTCCCAAGTTTACTTCACGAAAGTTTGGTAGTTATTTGTCCCAAGTTGCCTCCATGATTATTTGATATTTTTTGGCTCAAGTTTCCTCCTTGATTATCGATAGTTTTTTTGTCCCAAGTTTACTTCACGAATGTTTGGTAGTTTTTTTTTTGTCCCAAGTTTCCTCCATGATTATTTGATATTTTTTGGCTCAAGTTTCCTCCTTGATTATCGATAGTTTTTTGTCCCAAGTTTACTTCACGAATGTTTGGTAGTTTTTTTTTGTCCCAAGTTTCTTCCATGATTATCTGATATTTTTTGGCTCAAGTTTCCTTCTTGATTATCGATAGTTTTTTTGTCCCAAGTTTACTTCACGAATGTTTGGTAGTTTTTTGTCCCAAGTTTCCTCCATGATTATTTTATATTTTTTGGCTCAAATTTCCTCCTTGATTATCGATAGTTTTTTTGTCCCAAGTTTACTTCACGAATGTTTGGTAGTTTTTTTTGTCCCAAGTTTCCTCCATGATTATTTGATATTTTTTGGCCCAAGTTTCCTCCTTGATTATCGTCCCAAGTTTACTGCACGAATGTTTGGTAGTTTTTTTTATCCCAAGTTTCCTCCATGATTAATTTATATTTTTTTGGCTCAAGTTTCCTTCTTGATTATCGATAGTTTTTTTGTCCCAAGTTTACTTCACGAATGTTTGGTAGTTTTTTTCTCCCAAGATACCTCCATGATTATTAGATTTTTTTTTTTTTTGGCTCAAGTTTCCTCCATAGTTTTGTCTCAAGTTTCCTCCATGATTATTTAACCACTTTTTGTTCCATCTTTCCTCCATGATTATTTAATAGTTTTTTTGTTCCATGTTTCCTCCACGATTATCTGATGATTTCTTTGCCCTAAATTCCCTACACGGCTATTTGGTAATTTCTTTGTCTCTCGATTCCTCAATGATTATTTGAAAGTTTCTTCGTCCCAAGTTTTCACCATGATTATTTGACATTTCATTTGTCATAAATTTATTCAATGCTTATTTAATGTTTTGTCCTTTTTTACGCGATTTCTTGATTGAATTTTTTTGCCATTTGGGAGGGCATGAGAAAATGTTAAGTGTACTGGTAATTCCATTTATGTAATAAGTTCTTAAAGTGTTAAGCTTGGAATGGAAGTGAATTGAAGATAATGAAAATGTTCGTTAAAATCACTCAAAATGGCATATAAATATACTTTAAATTTATTTTTAAAAGAAGAAGAAAAGGTATTTATCCTTAAAATAAACAGAAAACCTTAAGCACGTAAAAGAGACGAAATAAAATTGGCGTAACAACTCCTAAATCCTCGAAACGCATTTAAATCTATGTAACTTTGACTTATTCCGACTCAGTAATGAAAGACATTTTGTCCAACAGCCTGACTCTGTTTATAATAGCATAACGTCGTCACTAAAGACAGCAGTCCAGCCCCAGAAGTTTCTCTTCCGGTTTTCAGGGGGTTCAAACCTTGGCAGGGTAAGTGACGTGCTGTGCAATCGATATCACTCAGCGGCTTAAATCACTGCGATGTATTTTTGTTGTGAGCAAGCCCGCGGGCGAGGCAAATCACATCGACACGACTTTCCACTAAACCCGGTTTGGAGTCGCTTGGGTGCGAGCAGTCTTCAGCTAATCGTGTCTTGCTACGTGGCAGTTGGTGCTTACGATTGGCGATTTCTTTGTCACCACTCTGACGTCAGCTGAGCCAGGCTTTTTATTTTAAAATAAAATTATAAATATCATTAGTCGATGGGCCACCAAGGAGCATTAAACAAAATAGATCTAGTCACTGTATCAAATACAATAGTAATGCGTTACAAGTGCGGTATATTGAAGTTTTCATGCTCGAGGAAAAGTTTGAAAAAGCGAAACGTAGTTGAGCTTTTTAATTTCCGAGAATTGAAAGAAAACATACCGCTCGTGTATCGTACATTATTTTGTGCGAAGATCGTTTATTACTAGACTTCGTTGAATTGCCACACGCAGCATGCAATCAGGTTGCCGATGTACGGTAGTATAGAAGAGGTGAGCGATCTCCCGGTCTCGTAGTATAAGCAGTTCATGTTAAGAGTTGTGACCGGTCCAAATAGATAGAGCAGCTACAGCTAATGTATACCTATGTAAGCACTTGTTTTTGAATTACTGTGGTTGAAATAGTCAAAGCTTAACATTTGTTCAGTGCAGACAAGAATTCAATCAAACATACTACAATGAGAGTGTTGCTGTTCCAAATAATTGCCCGTGTAATACCCTTACCCCCGCAGCCAGTCTTTACCCATTGGAAAACGTGGTTGGATGCTGTTAATTATTATCCAAAATATTACGGCAAAATAATGGAGGTAACTGATGCATTGGATAGCACAGACAGTTCCGCTGTTGCAGCAGTAAAATCATTGCCTTCTGAACAGCTATTGGAAGATATTCTGTTTATTGATTCTAATTTTAAAATCGTGTCCAAAAGCATCACCCTGTTAGAATCGTCTAAACTACAACTCTCAGAAGCCCTTAATATAATGTATAAAGTATTACAAACCGTTATCCAAAATAACAATTCACTAATTTCAGAAAAAGTGAAATGTAAGTTGAGAAACATTATTGCTAAAAATTCTGCCTATTCACAACTTCGTATTATAAATTATCTACTATCAGGTCACGACAAGATGTCTGATGTTGGTGTACTAAAAAGTAGTGACTTTCCGTTCTTCAAATATGCACCTACTACATGTGTGATGTTGAACGTACATTTTCCCAATATAAAAACTGTTTGAGTGACCATCGGAGGAGGTTACTTT
>NC_091126.1:182733232-182937390 GCF_040183065.1 Periplaneta americana
CAAAATAGAATATAGCCCTATTTATTTTCAGATAATCTGATATTTGTCTCCAGATTTCTTCTTTAAGTTTCGTGTTTTTATAGTTTTCATCCCGTGTATCATATAAATAGGCCTACGGGTGACATCGTACAAGTTCGATAAGTTTTTGACTGCAATTATCAGCCATCTTTCCTCATTTTCAAATAAAAACAATACAATTCATCGCCACCTGTGATATCTTTTTCTACATTCAATCGTCATGAAGAGTATAAATGTCAAACATCTTTTATAAATGTGTCAAGAAAATTCGCTGAGCTACCGATTCCAGCGAGAAACTTGCGCGAGGGTTTTGCCTCGAGCGAGAATCTCTTCCAGTGTGTGGACGTCCATTTGAATCCATGTTATCAATTTTTTAATTTTCTCGCAACACATTTCTCGCTGGCGAAAACTCTGCAAGTGTATTACTGGCCTAAGCAGAGGCATGGTATCTGCAAAACATAATTCGCCGACGTCAACTGTTTCTCGCAACTTTCTTTCTTTTACTTAATATAGACAGAAAGGATTGCCTTCATTTCTTTGTGCACGAGGACGATCGAAAGGCCTTCGCCCCTGTTTTCTTTCAGCCAAAATATTAATGTCACTGAGATATATATTCGATGCCCCAGGTTACACAAGGCCAAGAGAATGATGACGTCACTGCAACATTTCCAGCGTTACTTCGAAACGTTCCTGGATCGTCAGCGAGATGAAACGTGGGTGTTGCATTTCTCTCCAGAATCCCAATGCAGCGGAGAATGGTGTGGAAACCTGTCACGAAAAAATTCCGCTGATCTGCGATCGCAGAGGACCACTCCTGCTGGATTTCACGCCACTAGGTGGCGCCATCAGACATTGTGGCACACTCGCGAGCTGCCAGGGGAGTCTCCATGACAACGCCAGGCCTCATGTGGCAAACAGGACCGCCGCCCAACTGCAGTCATTCGGATAGGAGGTTATGGAGCAGCCACCGTACAGTCCAGACCTCGCCCCCAGTGTTCGGTCCACTGAAGAAGTTCCTGGCAAGACAGGGGTTCATTTCCGGTCGACGCGAAGACCGCTATCTGGCGGTGGTTACGTTCTCTACTGGCCGATGGGACAAATGCCTGAACCGCGGTAGTGACTATGTGGAGAAACAGTTAAAGGTAATTAGAACTGCCTGCATCTTGATTTCCCTGATGTTTATCATTGTGGCTGAAAAATAAACAGGGACAAAGACTTCTTGATTCGCCCTCGTAGTTACTCGTAGGTTATACAGGGACATCATTTTATTTTTACTAACATTTCTAATTTTAACCTGACTATACGTTTGTATTAACGGAAACACCGTTTGCTACCCCTTTCCACAACTGGAGTTCGATGATACTGGCGTAATATACAAACAAATCACTTTACTATGTATAGGAGGGAAGAAAAGTAGTTCATCCATTTAGGTAAACTAGAAAATATCGCGAGTTGACATTGATAATTTTCATTAGGTTTCTGTTTAATCAAAATACAGTACAGTATTAACAATGAGTGTTTTTACTCACGAACTGAGTTATCCATGCGAACGTATTCATTATGCAGTGTATATTATACTGTCTACAGCACATTAGCGTACAATATAGAGAAAGAAGTTAAATTGGAAAATAATCATAATGTGGATATTTAAACACAATTTTGAAAATGGTGGCCGTTCATTTCGATACAGGCTTCAGTTCTAATGTGCATATTATCGCACTATAGACTATTTTACGTAATTGCAATTACCAGGTTCGTACTTCGTATCAGTAACTCATGTTGAAATAATTCTGTACCTGCTCTATAAAAGAGACCTTACGTACTGTAAATTCAATCTTGACTTCTACCCGATCCGAAAAGATAAAATTACTCAGACATGCTATCTACTGTCTGTCCAAGTGGTTATGTCGCAGCGTCGTAGAAAGGGAGGAAATCACATGACAGTTAATTACTTAACGAGGCCCATTTATTTAAGTTATTTTAAACAATTGTATGTGTATAATATTACGTAGACGTCCAATTCTAAACAGAAATTAATGTTCCCAGAAAAGAGCTAAGACAGCCCAGCCACTAGCATTTACAGACAGGCGAATAGAAGCAGGTGGGGGAAACCGGGATGCGACGTAGGCAAATGGAAAATGATGCAATATTGAAAGCTCTTTCGTCACTGGAAAACGCAAACATATTTTTGGAACGTAGTGTTTACTATGACCTAAGGCTACTATGACTATATATATGCGGTCTTGGATCTGTGTGGAGGACGGTTGAACTTCATTAGTAGAAGGGGTGGGAATGAAGTATATTCAAAAACTCAGGTACAATAAAAATTGAAGTTAAAATAAAATGATAAAATGATGTCCCTGTAGAATATCTGTGGAACTTTAAAGGCAATACTGATTTGCATCATATGAACTTTCTTGCTTTGATCGGGTCTGTTCAATTAGCAGTAATGCATTGCGCTCCGGTCTAGCAGACTGCTCCGGCAAGCTTGCTGGCTTGTGTGTCGTATCAGGCAATATATGCAACTAATATTAATAATTATATATAATGAATTTTCAGTCAAATACACTTTTCAATTTGTGAGGTCAGATATCTGTTACGTCGGGTGAAACACGCCCCCTTGTCTGGATGCAAACAACTGAACAACTATACAACTATGGCATTCACCACGACGAATTAGACTACGTGCTCTCCCACCAACAGCATTTGCATCACAGCTTCTCCATCTCTTTTAAATTTATACATTACATTTAACATTTTAACATAGTTAATATCAAACTGTACAAATTAATTTTAATGATACGATCTAATGAGAACACTTAGCCTTTAATTGTATAAGGTTAATATCATGTTGTGCCTTCTCCTTGTCTTATATACACACGAGAATCTAGCATCAGTGTTCAGCTTTACCATGTACAGTTTACCTCAAGAGGCACGAAATTTATATAATTGTAAATGCCAGTACTACTACTAGTACTTACTATGTTATTATTGCTAGATCAACTTATCACCTATTTTTAAATATTGTTTGCATCTCATGCACCTGAAGATGACTTTTTAAAGTCGAAAATATTAGTGACTTCGTATTAAATATTGTGATGTAACAGATATCTGACCTCACAAATTGAAAAGTGTATTTGACTGAAAATTCATTATATATAATTATTAATTGTATTCACACTTTTCTGAACCAACATGTCTTTCAAATATATGCAACATAAAATCCGAATAAACTGAATTCACTGCTCTGTTAGGGAAGGTCAGTTCTCCTGCTAACCCACTTTTGCACATCCTGCGCTTTAACATGTATTTTATATAATGGAGGCTTTTCCCTGGAGGAATTCTCTCGAAACATAAATTAATACCTGCTTCATAACACAGGATCGTCACGTGTTGCGGCGCTTCAGGGGCCACATAAAGCGGATCGGATTAATAACAGCCACAGCAATTAATTGCGGATTGTCGGTATGCAGAAAATTACAGTCCCATGGTTTGCAGGGCTCCGATCATATTGCAAACAATTTAATGACCATTAGCGGAGTCTGGAATTAGAAGGTGAATTATATGATGTACATACACTAATAGAGAAAACGATAGGTACAGAAGCTATTATGAATCAACCCCAAAACATGATATTCGGAACTAAACAGATGCCCTCTGTCAAGCGGGGTAAAAACGAAGGTAATTAAGGCGTTCGTTTATGGGGTTCAAAAACCACATTTTGTATTGAATGTGCGTACTTGGTAGTTGGTAATGTACATCTGTCCCATTACTACTGGACAGGGGTTTAAAATTTTGATACAACGGTCATCATCATTATCCACTCTGAAAGGAAAAATGTACATACTGGAGAATGATTATGAAGAGAACTGATGTTTGAAAAATGATTTACAGGGTCGCGAGGTTTAATTTTGACATTGGTTCTTAATATTCGTTTATGTGAACAAACATTCTGTTTATTCTGTACCGTGTTACTACCTGATGTCTGAGGATTTGTCCTTAGACAACTCTTGACAATTTCATTCCTGCGCTACACTGGAGAATTACCGCGGTAGCTTTGAACCGTGCCGTTACGTTTACCACCTAATTTAACTACATACACAATGTTGCCAACATAAAAACATGATTTTGGTCTGTGGTGTCGTTAGAAGGAGAAAATTGTTTCTTTTTCTCTCTATCTCCTTCGTTCTGAACATTACTGAGATATAGCACCACTGTTACTCTCATCTATTGCAATGATTTTTCCCTGGACCATCAATTTTCTTGGACGACATTTCTACATAGAAGATTAAGACAGATCTTACAAGCGATCTCCAGTTACTAACAGTATGGTCATCAAAATTGTGTCCATTTTATCTCGAACTAAAATCTCTCTCGCATTTTCTTTTGTTTCATCACGGAAGAATGGGTTTATCTCTTCGATATCGATGTTTCTAGTCGGTCATGGCCTTTATGAGAGTTTTTGTTTCGTAAAATTGATAAACGGTAATATAATTAAAGCGGTGAATAATTTCATGGCCCCTAAATTTTTTTTTCGTAAAAGGCTAGGTATTTTCTCTAGGCCACAAATAAAACTGCAACGCGGTCATAATTATGTACTTAATGCTTTGGTGAACATTAACCGGAAATTTACTTTCCGTTATTTAAATGATATTCCGTGAACCACACCTTTTTCCTCTTTATTTCGTTGTCGTAACCTACTTTAAGATCTTACTACATAAGCATTATCTTTTAGTGCATTCAAAACATCGTCGTTGTACTGCATAAATCTTGCACTTGACTCATAGAGTGATTTATTTAAGAATATAGTCGCGAATTTCACTACCACCATTTCGATTGTGTTCTGTTTAACACGGCTCGGTACGGCCCGGTGACTAGTGGCCAGCGAGTAACGTCGACTGTCGACATTGCTCTGCCGTGAGTATTATCCAGTTGTTCCCATTTCTGCAGTTCCCGTAACTCTAACCTCCTTTCTTCATTGCCAGAATCGTCAACTATGAAGACCGAGAGTTTTATGAAATATGAACACGTCATTCTATTTCATCTTATTCCTCAGTGATTTTTTTTTCAAAGTTTTTCATATTTTGGACTTAGTGTTAATAACGTTCGAGGTTTTTAAATATTTGCTGCTGTCCAATTATTCTGTTGCTTTCACGCTAGTAGAATAAGATCACCCCTAGAAGTAATTCATAGCAAACCCCTTCAGTGAAGGGATACGTGTAAGGACCTGAGACACAAACATTATACAGGAAAGCGGAGAGTTTCAAAGTACGAAATACACGAGTATAACAGCAGATTGAAGGTGCTGCTGTCTGTCGTTATATTGCTGAAGCTATGCCACTTCTGCAGCACTAAACGATTCATTCATTCATTCATTCATTCATTCATTCATTCATTCATTCATTCATTCATTCTATTCCATAGATCTTACATGAGCAATGAAGCTTTAAGATGTGGAACAAGTCAAAATTTTACAATATTACAATTACAATTTTTACAAATTTTTACAGTTTTACAATTTAGTAATTTTCTACAATTTTTACAATTTTGTGCAATTTTTTACAATATTTTAGTAAACATGGAGCAGTGCTTGCAACCGAGGCGTTAAAATAACGAGAGTAACGAGAAGAGAATCTCCTAGTGCTCGAATACTTTGAAAAGAAAGCTACCGGATGGAGGAACTGTTATCGAATTGTGCTCTGTTACATGGCGACTAAATACTGCGTAAATGGCATAGCTTCGGCAATATAACGACAGATAGCATCATCTTCTATCTAATACTGTATCATGTACCGCGTACTTTAAAATCTTCTTTTCTGGCGAGCACTGTATTATGAGTTTCATATCTTAAGGCTAATCCAGGCCTGCACAAGGTTTGCGCTCTCCGAGCCGGCTCACAGCTCATGAGCGGAATGTAGATATTAGCTGCGCTCTGTATAAGGGTGGACTGGAAGAAGGGGTGATCTCGTACAAAATGTACACAAAAGGAAGTACTATTACGAGTACGTATGAAATAAATTCCCGTTCAGTGTTTGCAAAACTATTTTGGACTATTACTAATGAACAAAGAAATATTTATTTTACAGAAGTAATAGAAATTCTATAGCTACTTACATGTACAATATCATTTTGTTATACTTTTATTTATCAGTACATCAAAACGAGGTTTTATGCTGTTGGCAGCTGAAAGGAACAGTAGCCTACTGATCATAATGAAACATCAGTTACAGATGTTCGATGTCTGCCTTTATTAAAGTTGATTATAGAAAACAGTTGCTCACAAATATAAATGTTGAGCCAAACATAGCAATCATTTTCACAGCCAGCCTGTGTAGTCGTGGATATTATTGCTAATGTTTAGTCTTGTAAAACTCAACCAGGCTAGTAGTATTATTCAAACGGTCTTTACCCCTTAGGTCACATTGAAGATCAATAAGTTCGAGCTGTAAATCGTTAAATGTTGAATGTTATGTTCCGTCTTTTAGATTCCTCCATACTGTACTGTAGCAGTAGGTAAGCAACGTGAAACAGTTACTGAGAATAGGCCTACACACTGCACTGCACTAGATAGCTGAGTGGTCGTTTCCCTTTCCTCTACCTATAGCAAGTCTATGTCATTCTGACGTATCTTCCTCTCCGTTTCGGCGAGCGGTAAACACCGCTCTCCCGCTCCGAAAGAGCGCGCGCGCTCGTTGAGCGCTGTTTGTGCAGGCCTGGGCTAAACCATGTTTAACGACAAAAGGAGAGGAGGTAGCCTATTTGAAACCCTTTGATATCGAAGACATCACCAGACGGTATTGTGTGTTGTGCACATTTCTAGTGCATAGGCCTACTGATTTTACTTTTGACACCAGTATTATTATATCGGATGATTCGCTTCTGCGTTCCACTCACAGAAATGATCATACTCAAATTCATCAAGATTTCTGATATCACTATCATAATATCTTATGATGAAAAGACTGACTTTACTTAGTTTTAACTTATCCTAAACTTTTACTTGTTTAGCTAATTTCACTTGTTTTATATCACTCATACTTGACTTACAGTACTTATTTGGTAGTTATATTTATGATACGTCAACTAGGCTATTGACCAGATATTTTGTATTCGACAGATAATGGAGAAAAAATGGGAGAATAAGTGTACAATGCATCAGTTATTCATAGATTTAAAAAAGGCATATGACTTGGTTAAGAGAGAAGTTTTATATAATATTTTTATTGAATTTGGTATTCGCAAGAAACTAGTTCGATTAATTAAAATGTGTCTCAGTGAGACGTACAGCAGAGTTCGTATAGGTCAGTTTCTGTCAGATGCGTTTCCAATTCACTGCAGGCTAAAGCAAGGAGATGCACTATCACCTTTACTTTTTAACTTCGCTCTAGAGTATGCCATTAGGAAAGTCCAGGATAACACAGAGGGTTTGGAATTGAACGGGTTACATCAGCTGCTTGTCTATGCAGATGACGTGAATATGTTACGAGAAAATCCACAAACGATTAGGGAAAATACGGCAATTTTACTGGAAGCAAGTAAAGAAATAGGTTTGGAAGTCAATCCCGAAAAGACAAAGTATATGATTATGTCTCGTGATGAGAATATTGTACGAAATAGAAATATAGGCCTAAAAATTGGAAATTTATCTTTTGAAGAGGTGGAGAAGTTCAAATATCTTGGAGCAACAGTAACAAATATAAATGATACTCGGGAGGAAATTAAACACAGAATAAATATGGGAAATGCCTGTTATTATTCGGTTGAGAAGCTTTTATCATCCATTCTGCTGTCAAAAAATCTGAAAGTTGAAATTTATAAAACAGTTATATTACCGGTTGTTCTTTATGGTTGTGAAACTTGGACTCTCACTTTGAGAGACGAACATAGGTTAAGGGTGTTTGAGACTAAGGTGTTTAGGAAAATATTTGGGGCTAAAAGGGATGAAGTTACAGGAGAATGGAGAAAGTTACACAACACAGAACTGCACGCATTGTATTCTTCACCTGACATAATTAGGAACATTAAATCCAGACGTTTGAGATGGGCAGGACATGTAGCACGTATGGGCGAATCCAGAAATGCATATAGAGTGTTAGTTGAGAGAACGGAGGGGAAAATACTTTTAGGAAGGCCGAGACGTAGATGGGAAGATAATATTAAAATGGATTTGAGGGAGGTGGGATATGATGATTAGAGACTGGATTGATCTTGCTTAGGATAGGGACCGATGGCGGGCTTATGTGAGGGCGGCAATGAACCTCCGGGTTCCTTAAAAGCCAGTAAGTAAGTAAGGAAATCTCCTTAGCTGCTTGATTTCAGGCAGTTTAAGATTCAAGATTACTTACAAACAAAACAGTACTTGATATATTTAAATTAGGGACCTGCTACATAAAATACTGGAGTTCCTTTCATTCTCGTGTCCTTCAATTGATTTATTGTGAACTTTCTTGAAATATCATCTCCAATCCAAGCATGTCTGGTGTTAGATCATAAAAGTGCAAAAGCCTAATAACTGCCACAAGCCGAACAATATGTACACGAACTTGAAGTAAAGGGTTTTTTGTACTTTAAAAAAGCGCATTAAATCTTCAGTAGACAAAATACCCTTTAGGCTATGGATCTGTGAAATTTCTAACTTCTACATTTTTACGCCAATCAAACTGCAACTTTTACCACATGTTTCTTACAATGTGGACATGCAATACACAAATTTTCACTTAGACATTCCAATTAGTTCACTTAAAATTAATTTTTGTTTTTTTATTTAATACTGAAATTTAATTGTCCCAATGTTCACCCTTTTAGTTGTTAATTTTTTAAAACTTATCACATCCTCAACACGTGATAATTTGAATACTTTCAATAGCAGAAGAAAACACATGTGTCAGTTTACTTCATGTGATTTTGTGGACTTCTGTGCAAAATTTCACTGAGATGGAGAAAAACTGCATTCGTTAGAGCATTTTGAATGTTAGAAAATGTTGAAAATTGGAAAATCGAGAAAATGTGTATCAAAGATCAGCATGTATATGATATATGAAGGATACACGGGAATAACGATCAAGGTCCATTTTAAAAAGTTTCGAGAAAAACGAATTTTAAAGTTTCAGCACTTAATACTTTGTTATGTGTGTATTTAATAGAAATTGACATAGTTTAATATTAAGAACGATGATTTCTTATTACTAGCTAGACCACATGATAGTACTTCTTTTACACTATAAGATAGCATTATTAACTCAATTTCGATTTTTGATGGACCTTGATCGTTTTTCCCGTGTACCCTTCATATACTATCGATATCCTTCCTTCCTATACAGGTCTACCACACACATTTTTCTCCCACATAACAGCGCGAAATATGAACTGAATGAAAAGTAAAATTAGTTAGAATGAAGAACAAAGTCTGTCAGAATGACAGCTGAGTGTCGGTTTAAAGGGCTGCAGCTCCACGCACGCGCTGATCCCTTTAAATTCGCCCTGAGGGACTTCAAATTATGATAGGGCCAAAATAAGCACAGATTTAGAAAACTGAAACATTTTATTTTTAGAGTTAAAAAGAAAATTAAATTTTTAAATATTTTTTTTTCGTTATTTTTACCGATCCACAGCCTTTAAACGTTTATGCTTTAAGACAAACTAAGGCGTCGTCTTAATTAAAACAGAATCGAAATTAAAACGCAAGATGTCTTTTAGACAATATGGGAATAAATGAATACAATGGAATTTCGCACAGGAAAGTAACTCCGGCACTGATAGCTAATTAGAATTGAACACGACTGTTCGTGTCGAACTTGCCATGAATGAACACACTTACTGAACTACACACGTGCCTCAGATAATGTATGTAACGTTTGATCAGAGCTCTCTTCATTCTAAGCAACAGATTTCGTTAGACTAAACAATTCCCTTTCTGAAAGTTTTATAACGTGTAACGATACTTCTAAAATATTTCTTAAGATGATCACAGATCATAGACAATAGAGAGATGGGTACAGGGAAGCATGCTACGTCACATTGCAATTCCAACTATTATAAGCATGGTATTCCGACTTGCGAAACAGTCTATAGTTATGTCTCCCCTCCATTCTGCTTCATTGCCTCATGGCATATGACAGCTTTCTTTACTTTCCTCAGAAGATATAGGATACTATTTCTTGTGTTTTGCTTCTTCCTTCCACCTATATTTCTATTCTACCTTTCTTAGAGATCTGATGCATAGCGTATTTTCTTTTTATACCGCCTGCTTTCTGACTGTCTCTGTTGTCATTTCTGCTATAAAAGTCTCCTTCGAGACTCCGTACTGTGCACCACGAAGCTAGTTTGTATTCGAATCCCGGCACAAGAAAGATTTTGTGTTCGTTGTTTCTGACTCTGATAGATTTCCTTAAAGTAGCGTCACTCCTAATGTACACAGATGGGAATTTATTACGGCTGGAATTGACAACTTACGTACGAAGAATATTTCAACTTCAGTAGACGTAAGTTACTTTTCTGAGATGTTACGTCATCAATCAGAGACGAGAAACAGCCATCTCAGAGAGCTTAGCTGCAGTTGCTGTTGTAGGCCTACTAACTGCTCTGTTTACAATATGAGCTTCCCGCCTCTGTCATCGATGATCGGAAGGAAATAGCACAAGAGTTTCGGGTTTTTATTGCAATGCTCGAAAAAGAGTCTGCGTCCATTTTCAAGCAACAATGAGGAAAATTATGGCGAAAGGTGTGACGAACATGATGCTGGTGACTAAGACAATGATGACGAATAGCTACACCAATTACTAGAACCTTGACGAGCGCGAGTACGAGAAAATTATGACATAGGCCTAACTGTTTAACACAAGGTGCGGGACTTATGCTATTAAATTCCTCGATTATTTAGTTTTTCCTAATTTAAGGCTACTTTTTATTTATAAATTTAAT
Source organism: Periplaneta americana (assembly GCF_040183065.1). NCBI lineage: Eukaryota > Metazoa > Arthropoda > Insecta > Blattodea > Blattidae > Periplaneta > Periplaneta americana. The sequence goes on from NC_091126.1 coordinate 182,744,171, forward strand.
TATACAGGGTGATTCATTAAAAGTGTAAAAAATAACAGGAAATAGGAGATTCTTTAGAGGACATTTTTACGTACAGAACTTGTGGTCTACGAAGTCAGATTAAATAGATATGACCTTAAACATGTCTATCGCTATCAGTTACTGTTTTCCATATTACCTACATTTATTATAAGTATAATGTTTTAATAGTACATTATGCAACGAGCCTATAATGGTAATAATTAAGACGCGAGTATGTTTATGAAACGAGCGCAAGCGAGTTTCATAATTTTCATACGAGCGTCTTAATTACCATTATAGGCAAGTTTCATACGACTTTTTATGCTCGACCATATTTCTAACTTGAAATTATTCATAAGTATTCATGTTATTCTTATCTGACTGGGGAGCGGAACTGACCTTGTGCAATATCTCATAAATTGTGAGATGTGTGCAGACGCGAAAGTATTGATTTTTCCGAGGAACAAATGTCATTGACCTTGATATAATCTAGAGAGTAAAATAAACATTAATGTTGAAATTGATTTAGACATTGAAAACCGAGATGACAAATTGAATTTATTTGAATATTATTTACAATTAACGCTAATTATTATAGTAACAGAACATAACCTTCTGCGACAGTATTGGATTTCCATCCTCCGTGACGTTTCGCTGGTTGTCTTTCGATTGCATATCCGAGAATAATCCATACTTGCGCTTTCATATTGCTACAATGGTGTTTTCTGATTGGTGGAACACCTGAACTTTAATGAATAGATGTACTTTAATGAGGTCCATTAAAGGACTGCTACCAGGTGTATAATTACTACATTTCGGCATGGTCGAGCATAAAATTATTTTCATGTCATTTAGTACGGTACCTAGTATGTGTTAACAACATACGGTACTGTACGTGCTATGATTAACTCTTAGAATGGTGTGGAAAGGTTTGTCCTGGACTCATGTCATGGTTTTGTAATGTGACAATGTAAATCATAATTGTGAATAGCCTACTAAATGTTCATGGCCATCATTTCGAGCACCTGTTGTGAGGTGCAAAATGGTTCGTTGTTAATTCAGATTTGTAAATAATATGAAAGTAATTGTAAAATGTAACTAAATATAAATAATAATAAATAAAATCATTTTGCTGATGACCAGGAGATATTTGCCGAAGGTGGAGATGGATTTCCGAGACCAATATATGTATACAGAATCACCCTGTATATTCATCTACACATTACATTATTTAAATACTCATAGTTCTTGGTTTTCCAAGTTGATGCATCATGCTTATTGAAAAACAAGTAAAGGCGTTTCCTCCTCATCCGGAGATGTGCGTGTGCCTGGGTTCGATACCTGCTTGGAGTGATTATCTTATTGCTTTTTCTTAGATTTTCAACAACTTTAAATGGAATGGTGAATCCTCGGCCTCATCTCGCAAATGCCATCTCGTTATCACCGTTACCATCCACGGTAAATAACCCGATAGTTGTTAAATAACCGACTGAAATGAACAATAAATAAGCAGCGACCGGCTGTGACACTGATTTAATTCAGACATCATGTTGGCTATTGACAAATAACTTTACACCTCCCTTTTTGATGTCATATAATTTACCATTGTGACAGTTTTGAAGAATCAGGCATGAAGCAATATGTAATGGCAGGAAAGCTTCATGATGTTGCAATGAGAACGTTCCACTAAAAATTTCCCTGTTAGAAATATTATAATATATTCTTGTGATGTATTCTGCCATTTGTAACCTCTAACCCAGTCTTTAAATAACTACAAATAGATGACGACTTTATCATCCAGGAACAGTTGCCAGCTATTTTCTGTTCTGAAACATTCATAGCTGGACTCCAAACCCTGTCAATCATTGTAGCCTAGCAACGCAGAATTCGCTGTTTTCATTAACACACAATGGCTGCCGAGCCATTCAAGCAGCCTCAGTGCGGGTAGTGAACCGGGAGAAATGGGCCTCGAAGCAGGTAAGGCAGCCGGCTGCAAGTATCGGCCCTGGAGCCTGTCGCTCACAGCTGAGAGTTCTTAGAGATCAGCAGCTCGCGGGAGGGATAGCTTACTCTGTTAACTGCCGCAAATGAATTCCACCAGTAAGTGTTATAAAACCACCGTGCTTATCGCGCCTATGGCTTGCAAATTGGCATATTATATACTAAAGAGAACTAGCTTCATGATTTGCATATGATACAGGCCTGCCTATTCACATGAACGTATTCATTTCGTTCAACAGTAAACGAGTATAATAATCGAAGTAAGAGAGTATCTAAATCCCGAACCCTAACTAATAATAATAATAATAATAATAATAATAATAATAATAATAATAATAGGCCTAATAATAATAATGGCTTTATTTAACCTGGCAGAGTTAAGGCCGTAAGGCCTTCTCTTACACTCAACCAGGATTAAAATTAGCTTACACAGTTGAACATAAAACTGGATCGGAATTAAGTAATTACATACTGATACAATTTAGGTACATAATGAGATCAAAAGAGGTAGTTACATAAAATTTACTTCATAAAATAAAAATAAACATAGTGAAATACATATTAATGTTGTTAGAATCAAATACGAATCACATAAAAACAGAAGCCGATAATTCAATAAAAAAATGTACACAGTAAAAATAAAAATAAACACAGTAGTATACTCTTAGTATTAGATTACAATTAAGTAGGATTTACATAATTAAACCAGAAACCGACAATTGAATAAAATGTACACATAAATAGATTAATAATAAAAAAAAACAAGAAAAGAAAAATAAGCTGAATATGTACCAAAATATATAAAATCATGAAAATGTTTAATACCAATATCTCGCAGGTATAGAAAAGGTAAGACTCTCCAGTTGTGATTTCATAGAGCACCCGACTTTTTTTTACCGCATACTTGACACATTACTATTTTTCCATCTGTAGTGAAAGCTTCGTCCATCGCAATCCATGATTTTAGTTTTGTCGTTAGGGTTGAAGATACAGGGGTTATTTTAGATAGTTAAAAGCAGTAGATAAACTCACTTGCACTTTATACTGTAAGTACTAAAACTAGAGAAATGATGACACAACAGTACTGCAAGCACTGTTTCGCTGTACTGGATTAGAAGAAAATAAGAGTAGGTATAGGACTCATGCATTTTAGCTGCTCCTTGTGAGAAACAAAGTACCTAATAAAACCTCAAACTATAGGTATTTACAACCTGTTCTTTGAAAAGTGACATTCCTGCCTCATTCAGAAGGTTAGGATTATTCCAGCGAAGAACCATACTTTATAATTGCTCGGAAATTTCAATTTCCGTATAGGTTTCCTAAATTTAAAGTAAAGAGGTCAAGCAATAACCTGAAAAGCTGTTTATTTTAGTCTTTCAACATCTTTCCAGTTTGTTCCTTTACTCCAGCTTCTTTTCAAACGTCGGCTACTTTATTGTAACTCATGTCACACTTGACACGGGTTTTCCATGGGAGGATTAGGAAGAGGGTGGGTAAAGTTGCAAATTGCATGGGAACGGCTTCTTAAGACGTGTGGAGAACAATTATAGTTCGAGACAAATCATGTCATCCTCGTTCCACTCCACCGCATGAAGACAACGCTACTTTCTGAGTGATTTTTACAATACAAGGTAGTTGTATGAGAAAGGTTGCCTTTTGTTCATTCATATTTACAATGGGTGGTATGGGGTGAGTGCTTCTATTAGTTCCTGGAACTAAGGACGTTATGTTTCGTCCCGAAATATATCTTTTCTTGGGTAGGTAAAAAGACTTTTTAAATCTGTATATATCAAATTATAAACTTCCCCAGCAGAAGTTTTTTTTTTCTTTTAGAGAAGTAAAAATGAATAAGGTCCCTAAATATCTAGATTTATGTAATACCAAGCCATAATATGTAATGTGGGGTAAATAATATGTAGTATCAAATTTTAATATATTAATGGTAATTAGAAGATTCGCAAAGATTTGTTATTTATACAGTAGCGGCTGGTGGTCAAAATAATGAGTGTGCTACAATTTCTATATTGGCCTACTGTATACACTTATATGTATTTATCTTAATTTGAGACTCGCCTAGTGACGAAATGTGAAGTCCATACTGCGTTCCTTTCTACTGCAGAACTTGTCAATTACCCTGGTGTTAAACCCCTCCATCTTGGACATCATACTCTTTTCTATTGACAGTATTGCAAGAGCAGTGAGACGATCCTGGGACATAGTGTTCCTTAAAAACGTTTTTGTGCGTTTTAAGCAAGAAAACATCTTTCTGGCTCAGCAGTGGTCATTGGTGTTGTAACCAGAATATTTAACAACTTCGTTACTTCATAGAATGGATCCCGTGAATTGTTGGAGGCTATGTAACGTAACAATTGAACAGCTCCATCTATATTCCGGAAGTCTGGTCTTCCGTATAGAACTCCAAGTCGTGTCTTTAACATTCTTTTGTTCAGTGCAGTATAGCTGTTGACAGCAACTTCAAGTTCACGTTCAGGAAAATTAGGATATGCGAAAAATTGCCAAAAAATTTGCTGTTTAACAATTTTGTTGCGTCTAGGTAGCTTAAACACTGGAAACGATAAGTAGTTTCCTGAATTATAAGGTCATATGCTTCCTTGGCTTCAATTTTCTGGGATTCCATTTCCCGTCTCTTGCTGACTGATTCAGGAGGAACCTCAAAAAACAGGTAGACGGCAGCAGCAGTCGGACACTTGGATTACCAAATACATTGTAAATAGTTCCGAGTTCTTCCACAAACAAGCTTTCTTTCGTTACGCTTTACTTTTGCAATCTCCAAGCTGTGTTGTGCTGAAGCTGACTACAGCACTTCCCCGCGTAAAAATAGCCAATCAGGGCAATGATTTCAGCTTCGCACATGCGCATAACTGTCTACATTCTCATATGAAGTTCAGAGTAGCACAACGAACCCCCTGAGGCACCGAAGAGCGAAGACTAAACACTCTATAACGCGTCGTGAACATAACCCGGGGAAATGTCAAATGGCAGATCAGATACTATGGTATTGCAAACACTTTATTTGAGCAAAAATTATCATTGTGCTGTAGCACTGTAGCACATAAAGACGGGCCGCCCCTGTATTTATATATACTGTATTTTATTTCAAGGAGTGCAGTTTCATAGAAAGGTCTTTGCCGACAGACCTTCTACTGCCCCCTACTAATTGGTTGTCATAAATAAATGTCTTCCTTACTGTGATGGAAATCTTGTCTTCTCCTGTCAGTAACCAATCACAACCCTCGTTCAGAAGAATTGACAGGTTCCCGTCAAATCCACGTGGAGGCAGAGTTGCCGCGTCTTTTCCGAATTCCAAGAATCCCGTCGAGGGTCACCAGGATTGTGGCAGGATTGTGGCAACTGTGCAATGTTGGGACGAGGGGACAGGATGGAATTGTCAGAGGTGATTATGTAGGAAGTCATAAATCTGTAAGTGGGTGTTCAAAGGAACCACCGAACTGCACTCCTTGAAATAAAATAGAGTATACAGTTAGGTTGAAAGGAATATAATATGTAATTAGGCCTACATAAAAGTCCGGTCCCTAGTCATCACTCAATATCACGGCCAACTGTATTGTTAAGGAAATAACTGAAATATATAACATCTGAACATCAGGTTATGTTTATCACTCCATAGGAATGCATCAACCTCAGGAATTTTGAAGGAAGTATGTTTATTGTGTAAGCAACCTTGTCTAGCCTAGATGCTTATACCTCCAGCTGCCGTGGGAGGAAGGAATTCAACAGTAGTCACAAGTGCGTGTGTTGCAGGTGAGTATCAGCAGGGGAGGCTACGAATTATTGTCATGCATAACGCACGAATATAGCCTATGCATCATGAGGCGGGGACACAATAGCAGGATGAGCGCTCTCGCGGGATCTGCAGACCGCGACTTCATGACGGCGCGTCAGGTTGTGATCCGTGCAACAGCGGCACACGGGCCGCCTGCTAAGTCAGCCGGGAAATAAATAATTTGATATCAATATATCTGACTGCTACAGCGTAAAATGTGCGATGCAATTAAATTCATTCCCCCGTTCACGATTGGGCTTTGATGTGTAAATCTAGCTTATTAAATATATTATCCGTGACTCCAAATCAATTGCATTCAACTGCATGATCACAGTTTTCACGCGAGGTAGCGGCATGATACAGGGTGTTCATTTTAAAATTAACCCAATAATCTACAGTTTCATACAATGTGTAGGCCTACTCTTCATTTTCTCTGCTGAATTTAAGACAGTTAATAACCTTATTTGTAACAGTCGGCATAAGATCAATTTGCAGGGAAGAAGACAACTTTTATGATAAAACATTCTCAACTGTAACAAAGTGTATGTATAAAACATTATTCTAAAGTTAGTTTCCGTCGGCCTCGTTAGTGCAGTTAGTATAGTGCTGACCTTCTGTGCTTGAGGTTGCGGGTTCGATCCCGGCCAGTAGATTTACTGACATGTAAAAGAACTCCTGGGGGATAACCTTGACAGTTGCAAGCGTTGTTAAATAAACCATTGAAAGAAAAAAAAAAGTAAGTTCCCACTTTGAAATGACCATATTGTACCTCTACATAGTCTTCATCATTTAGTGTTGAACTCTCCACTTTGGAATTCTCTCCCGCGCGAGATCAGAGACTGTCGGACCTTACCGAAGTTTCAAGCTTAAAAAGTTGTTATTAGACAGGAGCTAGAAATGTTTGTTACACTTGTGCCTGTGTGTAAGCTAGTGTTCCATATTAATTTAGTAATTTTTGTTCCTAAAGAATTTATTCTTTCTTGTAATATTGCTTCGTTAACTCTGTGTACCTTATTTTTCTGTATTTTTCTGATCCTACAATTAGGGGACAGTTTCATGTATCAGCTACTGTTAATTGAACTATATCATTCTACTCTTTAGTAATGTGTAGCACGAGTCGCCATTGTTAAACCATTTCGTTCCACTCTTTAGTAATGTATAGCACTAGCCGCCGCTGTTAATTAAACCATGTCGTACTATTCTTTAGTAATGTATAGCATGAGCCGCCACTGTGAATTAAACCATGTCCTACTACTCTTTAGTAATGTATAGCACGAGCCGCCACTGTGAATTAAACCATGTCCTACTACTCTTTAGTAATGTATAGCACGAGCCGCCACTGTGAATTAAACCATGTCCTACTACTCTTTAGTAATGTATAGCACGAGCCGCCTCTGTTAATTAAACCATGTCGTACTATTCTTTAGTAATGTATAGAACAAGCCGCCACTGTGGATTAAACCATGTCCTACTACTCTTTAGTAATGCATAGCACGAGCCGCCTCTGTTAATTAAACCATGTCCTACTACTCTTTAGTAATGTATAGCACGAGCCGCCTCTGTTAATTAAACCATGTCGTACTATTCTTTAGTAATGTATAGAACAAGCCGCCACTGTGGATTAAACCATGTCCTACTACTCTTTAGTAATGTATAGCACGAGCCGCCGCTGTTAATTAAACCATGTCGTACTACTCTTTAGTTATGAATAGCACGAGCCGCCACTGTGAATTAAACCACGTCCTACTACTCTTTAGTAATGTATAGCACGAGCCGCCGCTGTTAATTAAACCATGTCGTACTATTCTTTAGTAATGTATAGAACAAGCCGCCACTGTGAATTGAACCATGTCCTACTACTCTTTAGTAATGTATAGCACGAGCCGCCACTGTGAATTAAACCATGTCCTACTACTCTTTAGTAATGTATAGCACGAGCCGCCACTATCAGAATTAAACCACGTCCTACTACTCTTTAGTAATGTATAGCACGAGCCGCCGCTGTTAATTAAACCATCTCGTACTACTCTTTAGTAATGTATAGAACAAGCCGCCACTGTGAATTAAACCATGCCCTACTACTCTTTAGTAATGTATAGCACGAGCCACCACTGTTAATTAAAACTACCGCCTGCTAGGCGCTGTGATGTAGTGACCCGTGTTCCTCGCACGCGACCTGATATGGCTGCACATATCTTATTAACGTGTTTTGAATAACACTCATGTGTACGCAGAGAGACGTGAAAAGAATTTTATTAAATTACTGTACCCACGTTTCTTTTCCTCAGTTGACAGACATTATGTTGCAGACTGTGTGCAAAGAGTGCTGTTATATTAAAATTCTGTGAGTGGTAGTAAGTACCGTGTCACAATGCATCGTAACTCGTAATATTTTACGATATGCAAGAGTGCAGAGAATTTCGACCAGCAAACCTCAGGGAATAGATGGGATCAAGTAAAGTCGTATTCATTCCAAAAACGTTAACATTAATCGTTAGATGGCGTCGAAATGGAATAGTATTTATTTATATAATCCTGTGGACTTAAGGTCATCAGTAGACTTCGTTGAATTGCCACACGCAGCATGCAATCAAGTTGCCGATGTACGGTAGTATAGAAGAGGTGAGCGACCTCCCGGTCTCGTAGTATAAGCAGTTCATTTAAGAGTTGTGACCGGTCCAAATAGATAGAGCAGCTACAGCTAATGTATACCTATGTAAGCACTTGTTTTTGCATTACTGTGGTTGTTCAGTGCAGACAAGAATTCAATCAAACATACTAAAATGAGAGTGTTGCTGTTCCAAATAATTGCCCCTGGAATACCCTTACCCCCGCAGCCAGTCTTGACCCGTTGGGGAACGTGGTTGGATGCTGTTAATTATTATGCAGAATATTACGGCAAAATAATGGAGATAATTGATGCATTGGATAGCACAGACAGTTCCGCTGTTGCAGCAGTAAAATCATTGCGTTCTGAACTTGGAAGATATTCTGTTCACTGATTCTAATTTTAAAATCGTGTCCAAAAGCATCACCCTTTTAGAATCGTCTAAACTACAACTCTCAGAAGCCCTTAATATAGTGTATAAAGTATTACAAACCGTTATCCAAAATAACAATTCACTAATTTCATAAAAAGTAAAATGTAAGTTGAGAAACGTTATTGCTAAAAATTCTGCCTATTCACAACTCCGTATCATAAATGATGTACCATCAGGTCACGACAAGACATCTGAAGTTGGTGTACTATAAAGTAGTTACTTCCCGTCCTTCAAATATGCACCTATTACATCGTGTGATGTTGAACGTACATTTTCCCAATATAAAAACTGTTTGAGTGACCATCGGAGGAGGTTCACTTTGCAGTCGCTCAAAATGTACGTAACTCTTTACTGCAATGCACATATTCAAGGATGATGTGAGTATCTTACGTTAAATTTTAAGAATTAATATATCTCACTATAAAATAATTGTGTATTTACTTATTTAGACATTTCCTACTTCAATGATCATTCATTATATTTCTTGAATGCAGGATACAGGTTTTATTGTAACGGCAGTATACTGCTCAGTGTTTACATTAGAGGCATACTCCATCCGTTGCACGTCCCCTTCTCATACAGTCTATACCGCGTGCGTAGTAAACCTTACGATTCTCGTGGCAATTCCACGAAGTCTAGCCATCAGACTACAAATAGTGTATACAAAAATATGATAATTCAGAGAGAAGTAAATAAAAAAATAAATAAAGGTACAAATAGAAATACAAAAAAACATAAATGCAACAAGAGGGTAGGAAAAATACCAGTACAAAGATCATCATCATCGTCATCATCATCATCATCATCATCATCATCATCATCATCATCAGGTTATAGAACTGTTACGGTCCATAAACGTTTTCAGCCCATCTCTTCATTGGACGTCCAGTTGATCTCCTGCCTCTAGGTTGATAATGCAGATTGCACAGGGATTCTAGTCCTAGACATACGCCTCACATGCCGACGCCAGTTAGCTTGATAGTGACGTATGTCTGCTAGTATAGAGTTCGTTTCAAGTTCCTTTGAGATGTCTTCATTTCGTTTATTGTCCCATTTAGTATGTTCACTAGCAGTGATTCTACTAGCGTCACATTTCTTTAGAGTCCATGCTTCACTTTCATAGCTAAGGTTTCATATAGACGAGAGCGGGTATGTCGTTGCACTACAGATGGTTTCATGATTCTGTTTGTGATGCCCAATAAATCACAATAGGTACAAAAAAGTTCTAACAGTCCTACAATACATATTATTCCTAATGTATTTAGTGGAATATTAGAAGCCGCCACTGACATGTCCATTGCTGATTCAGCCCTCACATTCCTTCGTTGACCGTTTGCATCTTAATTGTTATTTATAATACTGCATTTTGGGAGCAATAGCTACACATTTCTAACTTCCACCGTTTGGGTCTCAGTTTTTATTTCAATATTGGGTGCCGCCACTGCTGTGCGCTGGCTGGTTGCGGAATATTAGCGACGTCAGCGCCGGAATATAATTTAATTGAACTGCTTCGCGCTACCCATCTCCGTACTCGGGGCTTTATTTCGTCTCATACTTTATCATTAATACAGGATAATAGTGCACTGAACATTTTTTGACAAGTTTATGCTGACAGCTGTCAGCAAAGTGGCCCCGGCAAGGGGAGGGGTGTGCGTCACGTGCCCGCAGTAAATAATATGCTTACGTAGGTAGCGTGCTACATGTAATTTGTGATTTTTATCAGTTGCTGGACAGCGAACTGATCTTCATGGTGAGCAACATGGGATGTCTTTAAGTGAAAGCTGTTTATGGTGACCATTAACCGTTCAAAGTCTACACAATACTGTGAACTGCTGAAATCAATCAACTGCAAATAGAAATTATTATTACCTACTTACTTACTTACTTACTGGCTTTTAAGGAACCCGGAGGTTCATTTCCGCCCTCACATAAGCCCGCCATTGGTCCCTATCCTGAGCAAGATTAATCCAGTCTCTACCATCATATCCCACCTCCCTCAAATCCATTTTAATATTATCTTCCCATCTACGTCTCGGCCTCCCTAAAGGACTTTTTCCCTCCGGCCTCCCAACTAACACTCTATATGCGTTTCTGGATTCGACCATACGTGCTACATGCCCTGCATACATATAGAGTATTAGTTTGGAGACCTGAGGGGAAAAAGACCTTTGGGAGGCCGAGACGTAGATGGAAGGATAATATTAAAATGGATTTGAGGGAGGTGGGATATGATGATAGGGACTGAATTAATCTTGCTCGACGGTACTAATTTTCAAACTAACATTACTAACTGTAAAGAGCGTAATGAAATTCTGTTGCAATAATAGTATCAATATGCAGAATAGAAATGAGTATTTAGTATAAATGTACAATATATGTATCTGTCCTCTGGGTTCCGATCATGCGCAGTAGGCCTATGTTGTATTTCTGACTTCGAATATTCCCTCCAACTTTTGATTCTTTCTTTGGGTAACTGTACGCACCGTCTTCACATTCTGATTTTATCCGCAGTGGTACACATGAAATATAATCTTAGTAAAAAATATTTCATATTTATTTGAAATTATAACTAGTTTTACTGCAATCCATTCCAAGAATCGTCAGCTGAGTTTTGTTGTGATTTGTTTATCAAAGTAATAAAAGTAGGCTACGGCAAAGTCAGTATCTACCGTTCCGGAGAGCCATGTCGTTAAAGCAGCCCTGGTTATAAAGGGGAAGAGAAAAAGGAAAGGACATACCCCGCTACTCCGCTTTAGAAAGCAAGACAGTTTGCAGTGTGTATCAGTGGTGGATTTCAGGCGACCAGCGAGAGCCTCCCTTTTACAATCCATCACTTAGTAATGCTTGCATACCTGTGTATTCATAACGGTCTGAAACTTAACTGTCTCTGCTGAGGAACGTGGAGTGGAGAGTTAAGGGTTAGTCTGCAGTGACTCAATCTACTTAATAACTCCCAGGGCTGCATTAAAGTATTATCATTTACTTACTTACTGGCTTTTAAGGAACCCGGAGGTTCATTGCCGCCCTCACATAATCCCGCCATTTGTCCCTATCCTAAGCAAGATTAATCCAGTCTCTACAATCATATCCCACCTCCCTCAAATCCATTTTAATATTATCCTCCCACCTGCATCTCGGCCTCCCTAAAGGTCTTTTCCCCTCCGGCCTCCCAACTAACACTCTATATGCATTTCTGGATTCGCCCATACGTGCTACATGTCCTGCCCATCTCAAACGTCTGGATTTTATGTTCCTAATTATGTCAGGTGAAGTATACAATGCGTGCAGCTCTGCGTTGTGTAACTTTCTCCATTCTCCTGTAACTTCATCCCTCTTAGCCCCAAATATTTCCCTAAGGACCTTATTCTCAAACATCCTTAATCTCTGTTCCTCTCTCAAAGTGAGAGTCCAAGTTTCACAACCATACAGAACAACCGGTAATGTAACTGTTTTATAAATTCTAACTTTCAGATTTTTTGACAGAAGACTAGATGACAAAAGCTTCTCAACCGAATAATAACACGCATTTCCCATATTTATTATGCATTTAATTTCCTCCCGAGTGTTATTTATATTTGTTACTGTTGCTCCAAGATATTTGAATTTTTCCACCTCTTCGAAAGATAAATCTGCAATTTTTATAGTTCCATTTCGTACAATATTCTGGTCAGGAGACATAATCATATACTTAGTCTTTTCGGGGTTTACTTCCAACCCTATCGCTTTACTTGCTTCAACTAGAATTTCCGTGTTTTCCCTAATCGTTTGTGTATTTTCTCCTAACATATTCACGTCATCCGCATAGACAAGAAGCTGATGTAACCCGTTCAATTCCAAACCCTCTCTGTTATCCTGAACTTTCCTAACGGCATATTCTAGAGCGAAGTTAAAAAGTAAAGGTGATAGTGCATCTCCCTGCTTTAGCCCGCAGTGAATTGGAAAAGCATCAGATAGAAACTGGCCTATACGGACTCTGCTGTAAGTTTCACTAAGACACTAGGTTCTTGCTGGTTATAAACTCATTTGTGACGCATGTGTGAGCCACTGAAACAGTCTGATAAATTTTAAGGTTTGTATTATACCATTTTAACATCCTGCTTAAGTAAATGTACAAATGTTATGAGATCAACGATTGCAGTGTAGCGTGCATACGGCCAGTCTAGGCCTATGTAAATTTGTACGGTGTAGTCTACTGGGTGTTCAATTCAAAGTGTGTCATGGCTCGCTGTATGTCGTCATGTGGCTAGTCAATGAGCCTTGAGAATTCAATCTTTCTACACTTCCGCAGAGGTGTATTACCTATGTGCTAGAGAAGTTGCCTAGCAAGTACGGCGTACATTCTGAAGAGCACTTACCTATACGTACGGTAACGCCGGTAGTGACAGGAATGTGAACTGTTTGGAAACAATACTGAGGTGAGTTTTTTTTTTACTGTCGGGATATAGGGAGAGGGTTAAGACGATTACTTACGTATTTGTTGACATTAACTGGGACGGTCAATATGGACACGGAGCATTTGATTTGTGTTGTGGAATGTTGCCGTACCCAACCGATGATAACAAATACCCTGCGTACGACTTGCCCGCGCAAAACACACTTCGAAAGAGGTTATGGTAGCACACAGACGGTACAGACCGCCATCTGTTGCTACGACGTTCAAGTTGTACCGTACACGTTCTTAAGTTCAGATTGAACGCCTTGATTAATAGGCAACTTCTCTGACATAAAAGCTGAAACTCGCTTCAAATCGCTGACTCACAACGGTGACGTCATGACACACTTTGAAATGAACACCCAGTATTTATCAACTTAAGCTCTACTATGAATAATTTTTAAATTATTATAAAGAATGAGTTTTGTGTACATTCCAGAGACAGAAAGTTCACCTTCCTCTTTACGTTCCTATTAAATGGTTTAATTTAATGTGTCATTCGAATTGAATTGAATTTATTTATTTAATACTTTGCACTTGAACTACATTAAGCATTGCAGCCCGAAAGAGCAGAAGCTCGTGCTCGGGCGCAGTTCAGATCAGTTATACAAAATATATCACAAAATTAAGAGAGTTCATTGAGCACAATAACATTAATAAGTGGTAAAATAATACAGCATGTAATAAAAGGGTCTGTATACAAATAGAAAATATAAAAGTACATGAATATTAGAGTATCAATTAGCTTAAACAATTAAATAATTAATCTGATTTGTTTCTTATATCTATGTGTGTTAAGTGTACTTAGCTCAGGGTAAGCTCTAATTAATGCATTATATATTTTGGGTCCAAATTTCTGCTGTCTTTTAATCCAGCAGTTGTGTGGCATTTGGGAGTATTTAGAAAGAAACTATAGTTTTGTCTCGTATGGTATTCGCGAGGATCAAATTAAAGTTAAAGTTAAAAGAAATAAATTACAAACGGTAATATGATTAAGATTCATATGTGCTGCGAAGCGACATATAATTACTGTAGATACAGAAAGAACGGCAGTTTCGAAGCTGCTTAAGGGCAGAAAACAGGTTGCCTTCCCTGATTATGGAGCTCTGGATGTTTCTACATTTTGACAGTGAAAAAAACACAAATTTCACATAGAAAACCGTGGAAGTCTTAAACCAAACACCATATTCCTCATCGTGAGCGCAGTGGTATCGGGGAAGTAGTGCATCCAACTTTATTCTCTTGGGGAGCAACTCTGTGCGAATTTGTAGGGCGAACTTCCTACCAGCTTGTGAGCACGCAAATCCTACAAGTTGCACGAGCAAGCAAGATTCTCAGTTGCTTCCCCACCCCCTCCGATGCGTTGTTATTACAGATCCCTGTGTCGGATTTTGATGAAATTGTGTATTCAAAGTCATAATTAAAACGTAGTGATAAATCGTTATGTTGTGAATGGGTTTTCATGTAAATTCCCCATCAATTTCGGAGTCATCCATATTCATACAGCTACGAGTATTGTGAAAACTCATAAATAGTGAGTGCGACTGACATCTCTGAGGTCGCTAAGCAACGAACAGACAGACAGATAGACATTCTTAAAACTACATAACATTATACTGTGAAAGAGTTAAATTTATTTCTTGCCAGAGAGCTTAAAGGACTTACAGATACTAAAATAATTTACAAAATCAGACATATTAATATAGAGAGAGTCTCGAAATGGTTACCCTGATTTCAGGCTGGTAGTGCTTTCCACTGACGTCACTGATTTCTGGTGTTCCTTTGTAAGTGAGATGATGCATTCTTAAAGTTTTGGTGGCTATGTGCTTCAGTTTCAAATTTCGCCACTAGGAGCGCAGTAGTTACTTAATATGTGACAGTAAAAGACACAGTGTGTGCTGTACAAATTTCACGAAAGGATCCCAGCGAGGCGAGTATGGCCTCATTTCAGGACAAGCTCCGATCAAGGAATGCGAGTTTTCCCCCCACTTTACAACCAACCCCCGACACGGGATCGGCCGGCCAATGACTGAGCCTTCTTTTCCCAGTCGACCAATGACATCACCCCATGCACCTGCTTGTACAGAAGCTTACCCTGGAACATACTCCCCTCGCAGGGATTTTTTCGTGAAATTTGTACAGTACAGATTGTGCCTTTCCCTGTAGTGAAACCATTTCATATATTCAGAGCTGCAGCATCCTAGCGGCGGAACTGGGAACTCAAGCACATAGCCACCAAGACTTTAAGAGTGCACCATCTCACTTACAAAGGAAAATCAGAAATCAGTGACGTCAGTGGAAAGCACTAATAGTTTGCCCCCGCGGAGCCCCAACGTATATTTCAAATTTGTCATTTTTCCGGTTGCCGCGTTTTCCGGCGCTGAGGCGGACCCCTTAGACACCCGACGCAAGAATGAAGTTTCTCGTTTTTCCGGTTGCCGCGTTTTCCGGAGTGGAGCTGCCTCTGCAGAACTCAGATGAAGTAGTAGTAGGGTTTAAGAAGGGCGCGTCAGCTACTATGGCTATTTGCGCCCTTATCTAAAATTCTTAATGTAACAAATACATAAATAATATAATAATCAGAGTGCTAAAAGAACTAAAAAGCGTTGTCACGATAAAACGAGGCACACAAATGCAGTATACATAAGGTGATTTCTACAGAATCATAAAAGTGAGCAATTCTACCACACTAGGTGGTATTCAAGACGAACAAATAAAACAATAAAACTAAGGCCACCAGAGATAACTTGTCAATCTTATTTTAAAACCATAACTCCGATGAATGTTTCAAGTTTCTCGTTTTTCCGGTTGCCACATTTTCCGGAGTGGAGCTGCCTCTGCAGAGCCCCGATGCATGTTTCAAGTTCCTCGTTTTTCCGGTTGCCACATTTTCCGGAGTGGAGCTGTCTCTGCAGAACTCAGATGAATGTTTCAAGTTTCTCGTTTTTCCGGTTGCCACATTTTCCGGAGTGGAGCTGCCTCTGCAGAACTCAGATGAATGTTTCAAGTTTCTCGTTTTTCCGGTTGCCACATTTTCCGGAGTGGAGCTGCCTCTGCAGAACTCAGATGAATGTTTCAAGTTTCTCGTTTTTCCGGTTGCCACATTTTCCGGAGTGGAGCTGCCTCTGCAGAACTCAGATGAATGTTTCAAGTTTCTCGTTTTTCCGGTTGCCACATTTTCCGGAGTGGAGCTGCCTCTGCAGAACTCAGATGAATGTTTCAAGTTTCTCGTTTTTCCGGTTGCCACATTTTCCGGAGTGGAGCTGCCTCTGCAGAACTCAGATGAATGTTTCAAGTTTCTCGTTTTTCCGGTTGCCACATTTTCCGGAGTGGAGCTGCCTCTGCAGAACTCAGATGACTGTTTCAAGTTTCTCGTTTTTCCGGTTGCCACATTTTCCGGAGTGAAGCTGCCTCTGCAGAACTCAGATGAATGTTTCAAGTTTCTCGTTTTTCCGGTTGCCACATTTTCCGGAGTGGAGCTGCCTCTGCAGAACTCCGATGAATGTTTCAAGTTTCTCGTTTTTCCGGTTGCCACATTTTCCGGAGTGGAGCTGCCTCTGCAGAACTCCGATGAATGTTTCAAGTTTCTCGTTTTTCCGGTTGCCACATTTTCCGGAGTGGAGCTGCCTCTGCAGAACTCAGATGAATGTTTCAAGTTTCTCGTTTTTCCGGTTGCCACATTTTCCGGAGTGGAGCTGCCTCTGCAGAACTCAGATGAATGTTTCAAGTTTCTCGTTTTTCCGGTTGCCACATTTTCCGGAGTGGAGCTGCCTCTGCAGAACTCCGATGAATGTTTCAAGTTTCTCGTTTTTCCGGTTGCCACATTTTCCGGAGTGGAGCTGCCTCTGCAGAACTCAGATGAATGTTTCAAGTTTCTCGTTTTTCCGGTTGCCACATTTTCCGGAGTGGAGCTGCCTCTGCAGAACTCCGATGAATGTTTCAAGTTTCTCGTTTTTCCGGTTGCCACATTTTCCGGAGTGGAGCTGCCTCTGAAGAACTCCGATGAATGTTTCAAGTTTCTCGTTTTTCCGGTTGCCACATTTTCCGGAGTGGAGCTGCCTCTGCAGAACTCAGATGAATGTTTCAAGTTTCTCGTTTTTCCGGTTGCCACATTTTCCGGAGTGGAGCTGCCTCTGCAGAACTCCGATGAATGTTTCAAGTTTCTCGTTTTTCCGGTTGCCACATTTTCCGGAGTGGAGCTGCCTCTGCAGAACTCCGATGAATGTTTCAACTTTCTCGTTTTTCCGGTTGCCACATTTTCCGGAGTGGAGCTGCCTCTGCAGAGCCCCGATGCATGTTTCAAGTTTCTCGTTTTTCCGGTTGCCACATTTTCCGGAGTGGAGCTGCCTCTGCAGAACTCCGATGAATGTTTCAACTTTCTCGTTTTTCCGGTTGCCACATTTTCCGGAGTGGAGCTGCCTCTGCAGAGCCCCGATGCATGTTTCAAGTTCCTCGTTTTTCCGGTTGTCGCGTTTTCCGGCGCTGGGGCGGCCCTCGCTTATCCCTGGGGCACGTTTCAAGTCTCTCATTTTCAGGAAAGTAGCTAATGACTGAAATATTCTTGTTAAGTTTACTAGCTTCCTTTTATTTATATTTATTTTTAAAGCCATAAAAAGTATCTCTATTGTATCTGCGGTCTCTCTTGTACTTCATAATTATGTTATAAGGTTGGTAACATTAAGCCAATACAAATATTCGATCGGGTACAACTAGATGTAAAAACAACTGCTTTTAACCCTTGCGATCTAAATGTCGTTATTGTAAGACTAAACACAATCAAGCGATTGCATGTTGAATGAGGCGTGATCGTCAGCAAACGATTCTCTGTATTCAAAATCAGAACAATATTGCGACCACAGTGCGCCTATCGTGAACCTCTATATCCCCCCCCCCCAAATTAATTCGAATTAGGGGGTCTCGCTGCAGTGCATTTGAGTGAAATGCAATAATGGCCGCTTCTGTAACGTGTTCCGCTTTTGAATGAGGTTCATTCGAATATTTTCACGTTTGACGTGAAGGACTATTGCGTTTTATTGTTATTTTCATAATTCCGCTTCGAAGTTTAATATGGCGAATGTTTGCTTTGCATTGGTGAGTGGATAAACCCCGCAAGTCAAACTGCGAACACATGTCTGCAGAATTATTGCAGTTCATGAAGAGAGATGAAGTTTTAATGAAATGGAGCATTGCTACAGCTGTAAATAAATACCACAATGACGTCTATAGAGGCGAAAAACATAATCGCAAAAACGGGGAAATAGGTCTACAATTGTGACATGTTTATGGACCAATGTTGTAATTGAGGCACTGTTTGGTGGATAATTATTTTTGCATCGATTTCTGCATCAAAGCTACAGGTTCGAATCACGGCGAATTCAAGTGGAATTTGTTGTGAGCAAAGATGATATTAGTACATTTTTCTTCTGTCTACAGACAGTTAGTGAATATTATGTTGGTTATACATGCAGTGTACAGCATTACTCATCACTTTCCGGTACAGATCTTTATCCTCTTGCGATTTAGCAATGTGATGTTACACTTATCATAAACAATTTACAATTGAGTATAAATAGGTTTATTTTAACTAATTTATGTAAATAATTACCATCTATACTAATAATAAATCTGTAGCCGAAACGTTTCTGGTAATTTTCGATTTTCCAAAAATAATTGGTCCTAACATATGTAATTAACCGCCCTGAAACCGAAAATCGCTTTTTTGAAATTTTTGTTTGTTGTCTGTCTGTCTGTCTGGATGTTTGTTACATTTTCACGCGATAATGGCTGAACCGATTTATATGAAAATTGGAATATAAATTAATTTCGTTGTAACTTAGAATTTAGGCTATATGGCATTCAAAATATTTTATTTAAAAGGGGTGTTATAAGGGGAATTGAATTAAATAAATCGAAATATCTCCCTTATTACTAATTTTCATGAAAAATATTACATAACAAAAGTTTCTTTCAAAATAATTTCGGATAAGTTTTATTCTATGCAAAATTTTGATAGAACTGATATTTAATGAGATAAATGAGTTTCAAAATTACAATACCAACGCCATCTAAGGCGGTGTAATGAAATAAAAAAACAAATGCCTTCGTCTATAAGGGACCTTGGACAACAACAATCAAAAGCTATGAAACATAGCCTACAGAGAATGTTTCTGTGTTTGTATGAAGTAAAATCGGAAGCTAAATTAACCGAAACCATTTGAAAATGTAGTTTCTCTAGATGGACATAATGCTATAATGTTATTACAGTAACTTCTGAGTGAATCGAGTACAGATAAGATTAAAATAGCTTCTTTTTCACAGAAAACTTGATAGGCTATTCTGTACATTCGTTTCCTGTATTTCCTAAAATTTTTTTTATGACCAAATGAGTGGTCTCTGGATCAAAATGATCGCACTTTAATTTTTTAGTACAATTTAAATTAAGTAACATAATAAAAGATTTATCCTTCTATCAAACACGAATGTTCCCTGGATCAAACGTCCTATTTTAATTATGTAATTACTTTATATTTATTTCTAACGGGTGCAGCGGAGCGCACGGGTACGGCTAGTATAGTAATACAATAGAAGTTTATACCTTACAGCATATTACCATAGTCTACTATATACAGTCGCGAAGCTCAATATGTAGTAGAAATGCAAACATGGGTAGTTGCCCACCACTAGGATCGCTACTATCGCCTCATCATCGCAGATCTCTCTCCTAGTAGACGACAAAATATGTTACACTTTCGTTGTGTTCTTTTGGAAAAATTAACACCTTCCTTCTCTTACTGAAATATTAAATGCATAAAGTTAATTTATCATTTTAATGAAGTTTATTAAATTCCACCATAAACTCGAAGATACCTACAAGAAATAGGTTAATATTATTTTTGTTTGTGCAAAACGAACTGAAATTTACTATAATCGCTTCACTCATTCAAGATTATAGCGATAATTAACTATGAAACCAATAAATATCAATTTGCATTTCCCTTTACAACAATAATAATGGAAATATGAATTAATCGAGTAACTTACGTGTACCGGTACTTGTAGTGTAGGCTTACGTAGTTAACAAAGTGGGATGAGGTTAAGCAATAATAATCACACCAGAATTGGAAATAAAACGTGATCAATAAATTTTATTGTAACAGACTTTTTCTACGTCTCTAGTAAAGTAACAAATAAAAATAACAACAAAATTAACAGCTATAATTAAAAACATATCCTTTGAAAAAAAAAAGTAGGCCTAAGCAATAATAATCCCACCAGAATTGAAAATAAAACGTGATCAATAAATTTCATTAAAACAAACTTAATTTTTCTACGTCTCTAGTAAAATATTATTATTCCAATTATTGTATTTTAGCCATTAACATTTTCATTACAACCAATAACGAACATTTCACAAGCATTAATGTGAAATACGCAACGAGCTAGCATTCGATGGAAATACGACACAGTCCAAAGTCGACCGTGGACAGTGTATTGTTTCTAGTTGCTAACGGCTTGGAGCGGTTTATCACGAGATTTCCAAAAAATCACCTCAAGCTTCGCGACTGTATATAGTAGACTGTGATATTACTGTGTTCATTCTACTTCGAGCACAGAGATTTGGATTTCTACAACCATTCAGAAGACTGATGCACAGCAGGACTTCTCCTGCGACACTCACACTCACACGGAAGTATCTCATTTTAATTGACTGTTCGAGCATTATGCGTAGTTCGATTTCGATGAAGCATTAACTTTTGGTACACGTTAAGTTTTCCCTATTCTTCTTCTTCGTCTTTGAGGATTTTTCATATTCCTAAGTGAGTTTCTCTTAAATCTGTATTTTGCTACACGAGAACACAATGAAAACTGGTGATATCACGAAGGCAGTCCTACGTCCAACATTAACACACAGGACTACATTGGCCAAGGACCAACATCCACGCCCTAACCAGGTTTCGAAATACGCCTACGACTTCATGTAGTGTTAAATCATTTAATAGCGCTGTCCGTTGTTTGTATTACTGTATATCGTACTCATGTATTGATTGAGCTATTGGTACCAACTCTAGCTATTTGTGATTTCTTTGCATTCATGTAGGAAACAAACGATCTTGGCCTCCTGTAATAGCTTTAAGCAATCATAGCCAACTATAAACTGCAATCTTGTCGCACCTGATGCGCATTTGTTTATATCTTGTCGTGCGTGATGTTCAGATGTTAAATATTTTGTTTTTCTTTCTTAAAATCACAGTGGGCCGTGATATTTCATGATGGCCATGCTAGAAAATGTAAATATTAAATCTTAATTTCTAATATAATCTGATTCTGTATGTTATAAATTATTTATTAATATATGCGCGAAACAGTCTTACTCAGATATAGCAAGAGTTCTCATCTTGGCGATAATTCAGTATGTGAAAGTACGTGGTTCAAAGTAAAATGTCATAACCTCAAATATTTGTTTAATTTTGCAATTCCACTAATCATAATTTGTACAGACACATGGCAATAGAAACAGGAATTCAACAATAGTAAAAACGGTCTACTGATATGCCCAAAGATCTAACATGCGATATGAAAACAGGTGTTAAAGGGTGTATAAATAAACTTAACAAAAAGATCTACAGCTATTGTCAAATGTTTACCCATGAATTTCACATTGCAGGAGACAAAGACCATGCCAGGCAGTGAAATTTATGAAGTTAACAACTTCATAAATTTCTTAGTTAATAGTAATATAATTGTGTCCTGTTATTTATTTATTTATTATTCGCGAAATAATCTTATTAAAATATCACGCGTGTTTCTCATCTCTTTAGATTAATTCATTCGCCTACACGCCCCCGAATTATCGACAAGGTGGAACTCTGTGATAAGTAGAAAGTATAAGAACAGTGATGTCAGTGTCATAACATTTGTTTTATCAACAGTAATCTCACTAGAGGCTTTTATTTATCTAGAGAAAATCAAAACTCGAGTGGGATTTAACTGACTATTACACGATTAGAAGAAAGTATATAAAGATTAGAAGTAACGAAGTACTCCAATACAATAAAATATTAATTGACTTACGAAAATACAACTGTCTTCAAATGTATTATTGTACCATCTCAAAATTACAAATATTACTCTAGATGCATGCTAGATGGCAGTAGTGAGTTATGATTACTAGCAATGCCTTCTCGTCGAGAAGTTCTCGATCTATATCACGATGACAGTGTTACTAGTCAAGAAGGCTTTGTTGATTCAGTTTCACTTTTATTAAAACAGTTGCATTCCACTTCAATTATCCGAATCCCAGTAATCAACGTCACTTGACAGATGATTTTCAATAAATCTTAATATTAAACAATCTCTGATACGTGACTATCCATAATATCATATAGCAGAAGCTATAACATAACCTAAATAATATACAAAAGTGTTAGAAAAGTTTTAATTAACGACGATGACATAAAAAATAAACATGAATAATTTTAAAAGGAATAATTATTGAATGTACAATTTTTAAATTTGAATGTGGTTGGTGGTTCAATTGATGTTATATTGGACGTGTGCGTAATAGAAGTGGAACTCGTTGATGTAGGCCTACATGGTGTATTCAACTCATTCAGGATTTCCGAATGGTGCTCTTCATTTATTTGTAAATAGGATTTCAGAAGATCCATAGGTATGATCAGTGATTTTTATTAATTCTTGTTCTTGAATGCCAATGCGAGTCATATTTGAAACTGCTGTGCATCGACTGGAGTGGTTTGTAATTTTATATTTCATTTTGACGTCCAGACCAGCGCAGTTTCAAATGTTGGCAAACAAAGAAACAAATGCTAGGGACGCGATAAAATTAAACAAATGCTAGGGACGCGATAAAATTAAACAAATGCTAGGGACGCGATAAAATTGTTCGATAAGCAGCCATAATTGGTTGAAAGACGTCCTTTCGTACTGTTTTATTGGTCAAAAGTAGTCTGACGTAGTAAAAGTGTAATAATCCATAAAAAAATTCGACTTGTATCCACCTGTACCTGAACCCTGTTCTCCGGCGAAAAAATGAATTAGCTATAGGCTAATTAGCCTTTGGAATACATAAAGACGGACGAGAAATGATAAGTAGATAGTGTCTACAATCCTTTCTTTAATATCCCATAAATCTTCGACTTTCCCGTTTATAATTCATTTTCGTCTAAGAGTTTTTATTGCTCTGGGAGTTTCATCACTGTGTCCTGGATTTTAACCCGCTAGCCACTCAACATTCAAGGACAACTGTATGGAAAATGTAAAGAGAAAAACACCCGCATGCAGGTTATATCTTGTTTTATTACATAACGCCAGGCCCACAGATAAGTTTACGACGGAATTTTGTGGTGGCGTAAAGCTCTGTTTTGCTGACGTTAAATTTTATTAAAACAGAACACATTATGAATACTTAGCGAGGAGGGTGTAACAGTTACGGACTTAGACCACTTTAGCGCTCACGACCGTATTTATGCGAATGCTGGTTGTCGTACAACAGCTGACAATAGCAAGCAATGATTTGTAACGTGTGACGAAGACCAGGAAATCAGTGTGTCACGCAATAATTCCATTAGGATAACGCGATCAAATTGCAACAGTGCCTCCCTTGCCATTAATTATAATCAGCCGGACCGAGTTTGGTACCCGCCGCTTATGCTGTAATTATTACGTAGATACAAACATATCTGGATGTTCCGGATGTGACGTCGCCGTACACGTTCAACTATTTACAATTGGTTCGCAGCTTTACACCCAGTCGGAGCCACTGACCTCCAGGGTGAGTTGTCACACATTGTAATCAAGTTGTGAAAGTTGTGACAGGCTACAAAATGGATTTCGTGAGCGAAAACATGGCATGTAAATATTTTACATTAATTCCAGCATATTTTTCAGTGCCAGTAATCTGTCTTCTACCTTGTGACATACATTGCATCGATGTTTCTGAATATTTATTATCAGCTGCGCGGAATATTTCTTCACAAAGTTTAACTAATTACGCTACTTGTTAGAGTTTCTGAGAGAAACAGTGGCGTATTTCTGAACTGAAGCGTTCCGGTAGTAGGGGAAGTAGTTGCCATCATCATCACCATCATCACCAACACAATTTCCGTAAGAATACTTAATAATAATAATAATAATAATAATATAATAATAATAATAATAATAATAATAATAATAATAATAATAATAATAATAGTTTTATTTTCCCTGGCAGAGTTAAGGCCATCAGGCTTTCTCTTCCACTCAACCAGGATCAAATCACATACAGAAAAATACATACCGGTATACAAATATTAACTTAAAAATAATAATAAACATAATTAAGTAAAAAAAGATAGATTGAATAGGTACATATACAAAATCAGTATTAACTTTAAAATAACAATAATAAAAGAAATATATAATAAAAACAGAGACTGAATACATAATCACAAACAGGAAAATACATTCTAGTATACAGCATTAACTAAAAAAAAAAGAATTAATACATATGAATATAAGCTCACAAGTAAAGGAGTAGTAGTAGAATTAGTATGATCAGCACAGCACGTGTTACATTGAGACAATGACAATTACCTAGATATTAGTGTTAATGGAAAAATAAAGTAATGACTGTGTAAAATAATAATAATAATAATAATAATAATAATAATAATAATAATAATAATAATAATAATAATAATAGTAATAATAAATAAAAATTATACGTAAAAAACTAATTCTTTGCATTTAGAATATTTCTAAACAACCTAATTTTAAACAACTGAGGACCAAGACTACCCCTGATTTCTAGCGGCAGCGAATTCCATGAGCGGGCCATGGCTATTGAGAAAGAACTTGAGTACAGAGATGTCTGATGACGTGGTATTGATAGCAACAGATTGTGCTGTGAACGTGTATTACGATTATGATATGAAGCTAGAGGCAAGGTAGTTGGGTGTGGAATCATGTATAATTCGATATAGGAGGCAAAGAGATTGTACTAAACGTCGATCTTGCAAGCGGAGCCAGGAGAATCGTAGAAAATATTCCGATATTTGATCATGTCGGCGGATATTGAAAATAAATCGGACGCAGACATTATGTACACGTTGAAGTTTTTGAGAAAGTTCAGCACTTCGGTCGCTATATAAAACATTGCAATAGTCAAAGTGAGGCATTACAAGAGTCTGTACTAGAATTTGTTTGGGTTTAGTAGGAAGGAAATTTTTCAGGCGTTTCAAAGAATGCATGATAGAGAAAACTTTTCTACAGATATATCTGATTTGCGTATTCCAGTTTATATTAGAGTCGAAATAGATGTCGAGGTTTTTTACAGTAACACTGAAAGGAATTATTTTGTTGTTGAGAGAGACAGGCTGGAGGGTGTTCATATTAATGGAGGATAAAAGCCTTTGCTGCCCCAAGAGAATGGCTTGGGTTTTATCTGGATTGATATTTAGCCCAAATTTCCTTGTCCAATTATTAATTGACAAAGGATCGTCATTGAGGCTCGACAAATGTTCATTAACAGTATCAGGCCGAGTACTTATGGAATGTCTGACGAAAATACATGGGTTCGAATCTAGGTAAAAGGCTGTTAGGTCTGTGGAGTAGACCTCACTATGAAACTGTTTAAATATGAATGAAAGATGATTTATTTTTATAAATAGAAAATATGACGAAAATAAGAAAATTAGAAAAGTGCCCTGGCGCCGAAAAGTAGTACCTTGACGTCGACAGAGTCCGCCGAGCCTGGAGAGAAACGGACACTTAACTGTGTATGTAATCAGGCAGTGAGGCAGTCTACAAGTCAACAAACCAACCGTCAGCAGATGAAATCCATTCAGCAGATAATTTTGTCATAGCTACCCAATCATAACGCAGGCTGTAAAAGATACGCCCGTTGTCTTTGATATGTTTTCATCCAATTTGTTGATCCTCCAAAATCAAGTAACGCATGGCATGAGTGGTTACGAAAATAGGCCTTCTATCTTTGTGTTCAACTTTGATTCCGTTCTTCCGCTCTTAAATTCCACAACCCAGTTTTATAGTGACGTAAGGAGGAAAATCGTCCCTCAATGTATCCACCATATCCGCATAAATTTCCCTGTCGGACATCTGTAAATTTGTAAATTTAATATTAATTGTAATTATAATTTTAATTGTATTCTTAATATTGTAGTTGTAATCCCCTGGTAGAGGGGAAGAGAAGGCCTCATGGCCTTATCTCTACCAGGTTAAATAAATAGATAGGTAGGTAGGTGGATAGATAGATAGATAGATAGATAGATAGATAGATAGATAGATAGATAGATAGATAGATAGATAGATAGATAGATAGATAGATAGATAGATAGATAGATAGATAGATAGATAGATAGATAGATAGATAGATAGATAGATAGATAGATAGATAGATAGATAGATAGATAGATAGAAAGATAGATAGAAAGATAGATAGATAGATAGATAGATAGATAGATAGATAGATAGATAGATAGATAGATAGATAGATAGATAGATAGATAGATAGATAGATAGATAGATAGGTAGGTAGGTAGGTAGATGGATGGATGGATGGATGGATGGATGGATGGATGGATGGATGGATGGATGGATGGATGGATGGACATTCAGACAGATAAATCTGTTTCAAAAATGAGTAGTTTACCACCGGCTGGTACTCTTATTTATCAAAATTGAATTTATCTGACATAATTTCTTTAAAATTTCACAACGCAGAATCGGATAAGCTACTTAGCCATAACGAAAGTACACGTCTAATTAGTGTGTATATATACTGTATATATACATATATATAATAGAACAGAGTGAGGAGTTCTAATAAGGATGGGCCATTCTTCCGGGTCGTACTGACGTGAAGGCTGAAAGTTTAATGAGGAGCTTGATGGCCCATCCTCATGCACTTGAAAGCAGTAGGTCAGTATTCTTTCAGCTAGATAAATTCTCGAAGAGATTGTGAGGTTACTTGGCTGGGATCCTATCTACACACTTTTAATTGCAGATTGGCACACAAGGTTGTGATAGATATTAATTATTGTTAATTAATGATAAATGTACTCATCGGGCCTCGATTTTGGCACTCCAGAAACGAACACGCGAAGTGGTAATTACCTGAGTAGTGAGTAGCATCGTCATTGTGTCAGTCTGGTTCACAGCTCGTCTTCACTTCTGCTGACGGTTCAAACACTGCAACCCTCATTACTACCGTGCAGTGCAGTGCAGTATAAGAGAACGGCTCAGTAATATAACACTGATGCATTCTTCGCTATAAATAACTTATAGCAGTGAAACCGAGAATGACTCGTATTATTATTATTATTATTATTATTATTATTATTATTATTATTATTATTATTAGAGTCTATCATAATCTTCTCTTTACCGATGATTTAAAAATATTTAGTTGAATTAATAGTCTTGCTGATTGTCATTTACTTCAAAATGATATACATGCCATTCAACGTTGGTCTGATTATAACGGTATGAAGATTAATATTTCTAAAACATGCGTTATCTCTTTCTCTAGGAAGACAACTACATTAAAGTTCAACTATTCGCTATCGAATGCCGCCATAATCAGGAAGGACTGTACAAAGGATCTCGATATATATCTTGATTCTAAATTGTACTTTCATGACCATGTTGACCGAGCGGGCTAGCGGCGTGGTAGAGGGCTGGCCTTGCATTCGGGAGGTCCGGGGTTCGATCCCAGGGGCCTGCAATTCTAACTGAGGTTTTCCATGGTTTCCTCGGTTATTTCCAGGAAAATGCGGGGATTGTACCTCTTGAAAGTCCGGCCATGGACAGCGATCCTTAATCCTTTCATATGTGTCAGTGAATGGCGTGTAATGTCTTAAATGTTTGTGTTGTATCAGAGGTGGCCCTGGAATAGAGCTGATCCCTCATCCGGGGAGGCCCTCTCCATGTCCTTGTGTGGACAAAAAAGTATGCATGTGATCCATAGCTTAATTCCTCTCCCGACAGGTCGCGGCCTTGTAAGGCCCGGGTGGCGTGGCTCGTGTAAATGCACCTAGAAGGGAGAGGTTAAACTGAGAGAAAGAAAGAAATGACCATGTTGATAATTTATTTAATCATTCACTGAGAATGCTTGGTCTCATTAGGTCTATTACTTATTCCTTTTCCTATCCTGATACACTACTTACATTATATTATGCTTTAGTAAGGTCTAAATTAGAATATGCATTTGTTGCGTGGAACTCTATTACTTCTACTGATTCGGCTAAACTAGAAAATATCCAAAGAAAATTCATTTCTCTTTGTGCGTTCAGATTTGTACCCAACTCCTCTTCTTTAAATTATGAACCATCTAGTAAATATTTTAACTGTACCAGTCTGTATTCGAGACGTCAGGATATTGATTACACTTTCTTTAATAATGCTATTAATGGTGTCATTGATTGTGATTCTTTTATACATAACACCTACCTTAGAATTCCCGTGAGAGGTTTTCGTGATCAAAGAATTTTCTTCACTAAATTATTTAAATCCCTTTCTCCAATAGCCAGGTGTATTAAAAGTGCTAATTTGCAAGCTCTGATTTGATTTTACTATGCATGATATATCCTTACTTGTTATTTAATATCTTCTTATTATTTGTTAGATATTGCCATTTATTTGTTGCATTTAGTGAATGATTAATGTTGACCATTATATTGATTGTATTTAATCTCACTCCATTTCTGTCATTCTTTCTCATAATTATTTGTTTTGTTTTTTATTTTGTGCTAAACTGTAATTTCTTTCCTGGGCAAGATGCTACGTTGCAAAAGGTTCCAATATTTTACTGTGCCTCTGATAAAACTTCTTCTTCTTCTTCTTCTTTGGTTCTACAGCCGGGTTCCAGCCTTGACCGTCCCAACGATGTTTCTCCATGTCCTTCGATCTAACACCTTTGTTTTCCATCCTCTAACACCTGCTGCTATTACATCCTTCTCCACTTCATCCAGCCATCTTAGCTGAGGTCTCCCTACATTTCTGGTGCCAAAAGGTATAGTGAGAGTCAATTTCTTGCAAGGATCATTTTCATCCTTCCTACAGATATGGCCCAGCCACCTGACTCTCCTAGCTTTAATTTCTCTGCAAACATCTGGTTCTTTAAAAAGTGGTATAATTCATAGTTATATCTTTTCCTCCAACTGCCCTCTCATTTACTGGTCCGTATATCGTCCTCAGAACCTTTCTCTCAAATATACTCAGCCTACAAATTGTCGGCACTGCCAGCTGCCCAGGTTTCAGATGCATAAAGCAAGACTGATCTTATTAATGTTTTATATAATTTGCTCTTAGTACTGAGGCTGATATCATGTGATCTTAACTGTTTTTGGAGTCCATAATAGCATCTGTTTGTTGTGAGGAGTCTGTGTTGGATTTCTGCACTCACATTATTATCTGAGGTGACTAGTGAACCTTACTTACTTACTTACTTACAAATGGCTTTTAAGGAACCCGAAGGTTCATTGCCGCCCTCACATAAGCCCGCCATCGGTCCCTATCCTGTGCAAGATTAAGCCAGTCTCTATCATCATACCCACCTCCCTCAAATCCATTTTAATATTATCCTCCCATCTACGTCTCGGCCTCCCTAAAGGTCTTTTTCCCTCCGGTCTCCCAACTAACACTCTATATGCATTTCTGGATTCGCCCATACGTGCTACATGCCCTGCCCATCTCAAACGTCTGGATTTCAAGTTCCTAATTATGTCAGGTGAAGAATACAATGCGTGCAGTTCTGTGTTGTGTAACTTTCTCCATTCTCCTGTAACTTCATCCCGCTTAGCCCCAAATATTTTCCTAAGCACCTTATTCTCAAACACCCTTAACCTATGTTCCTCTCTCAGAGTGAGAGTCCAAGTTTCACAGCCATATAGAAGAACCGGTAATATAACTGTTTTATAAATTCTAACTTTCAGATTTTTGGACAGCAGACTGGATGATAAGAGCTTCTCAACTGAATAATAACACGCATTTCCCATATTTATTCTGCGTTGACTAGTGAACCTAGGTACTTAAATTCGGTGACTTTTTCGACCTTGTATGCTCCTATTTCAAGGTACTCCATTTCTGAGGGATTTATTGATACCTCCATATAAGGTGGGTGCTCCTGTTATGGCCATGTTCCTGATATGGCCACCCCCCCCCCTATTGTGAGCTAGTTAACCAAAAAATCCGCTAAATTGCAGCAGCATCCAGTGAAAGGGCATCCTGGTATGTCACTTGATCGTTTTCCATCCAGTCAGGTTGAGCAATATGGCGTCAGTTGCCTGTTTTGCGGTTTTCATGTGACCTCTTCTTATTTTTCTCTGGTAAGTCTCCTTTGTTTTATGCATGTTTTTCAAAGACTTGTTCAATGAAAACCATCGTACTCCATTCAGTTTTTAATGTTCTGTTGATTGGTGTTGTAGTTGATGGCGTATCTTTTACGAGTTGTTCATAATCAAACGATTTTCGTGAAAGCTTACCTACTCCTGATATGGCCATATCAAATGCACCATGGCCATATCAAGTTCATTTCACTTTTATTTTTTCACCTGACAAATTTACATGCCTTATAGTTGGGATTACGCAAAAATTTTATATTTAAGAAAAACAACTTAATGTTTTTAAGGAAAAACCTGTTTTGACTAAACTTTTGAATTATAAGAAGATTATTAAGGGTCATTTTTATTCATTTTACACCAAAATTATTTATAATTAATTTTAACACAACTGCGCTATCAAACTGAAAACAATCATGATTTGTAGAACATGGAACAAGGGTGGCCATATCATGTGCACATGTTCCTGATATGGCCCTAGGTAGACTTTTGGAATTTGGGACTTTTTGGACAATTAAAGCTATTTTTATGGGGAAAGGAAATTGTTTTAAGAAAGTCCATTAGACTGAGAACGAGTAAGATAAAAGTGGAGGCTAGAAAAATTCTCAAACCTTAGCATGGCCATATCAGGGACACCTACCTTACTTGGTTTAACTTTGAGGCCCATTTGCTGTGCTGCAGCATCTAGGTTGATGAATAGATCTTTTATGGCTCTTTCTGATCTCCCAACAATGTCAATATCATCAGCATAAGCCAATATTTGCACCGATTTGTGGAAAATTGTACCCTCTTTTCAATTCCTGAGCTTCGGATAACCTTTTCCAAAGCGATATTGAACAACAGACATGCAAGTGCGTCACCTTGTCTAAGGCCCTTCTGTGTATAGAAAGGTTCGCCTCTGATAAAACAATATAAGGTCCATGAGCGAAATAATGCCATGTATACCTTTAACGCCACCCTATTAAAATTTGTTAACGACGCAAGTTTTCGGTAGTGCACTACTGTAGCCTGCATTCGCTTGCAATCTAGTGATGAAATGAGTTACTAGCTGTCCGCTGACATTTACGAGTGACATGATATTCCATCATTTTCCTGTTGTGTGTTGATAGTGAATGGCTGTTCTTATATCAAGGTAAAAGGCAATATTTTATTTTGTGTGTTGAGCAAATAATAACTATATTAAACTATATATTTTCGTGATCCTTAAACATTTTTCTGTGTATAAAAAGTATTTGCTATCTATAAAATTTGAAAATGTTGGAGAAACAGGCATGTCATGTTATCAAGTACTCAGTAGCGCTTTAACGCCATGTGGCGTTAAAGGTCTGCAGACAAAATTTTAGGTTATGTTAGTACTAAGGCTGACAGTACAGTATCAGTGTGAAAACATCAGGAAAATCACTAAGCTTTCAACTTACAAATGTTCAGAATGTGCAGTGATGATATTGGTTCAACTGCTTATCGAACTCTTTTTTTTTTTTTACATAACTTAATTTTTTTTTGTTTTACGTATTGGGAAACATTCATATTAAACTAAGGTAAACGCTTTTGTGTTTAATAACTTTCTACTGTGTCACATTGTCTCTTTTCTTTTTAAAGTAAGGAGTCACTGGAAACATATTTTCCTAATCCATCTGGTGTTTCAGTTTCAGAACAAGAATCTTTCATTAGTAACTTATTCAGTGATTTTGTATCTTTTATTAACAGAAACTCAAATTTAGTCGCTTAGTTCAACTTGTGTTGCTTAGGAAAAATAATTCATTAACAATTATAAGAGTATAGGTTACTAGAAAATAGGTGGCGTTAATTGGACAACCTGTTCCTAATAACGCCAGTTTACAAAGTTTTCCTATTTCAGTTCTAATTCTTGTTCGGTATATAATATATCCATTTTCATTGTGCTATTTTGTAAAGATAATATTACAGTTTCTATTTCATAATTTTCGTGTTTGTACATAACTTATTTCCAGAGCAAAAGTGACTGAAGTGTTAAGGTGGCGTTATTTGGTACGTGTACTTTATATAAATTACGATACAGTGATAATAAAATGGGAGTTTTTCAAAAGAAGTTGATCTAAAACCCTCTTCGTCGTAAATAAAAGTCTCGTCGGGCTGCATATGCAAGCTACTGACACCACGCGTAAGGAAAGTAGTGAAAACAAGACTGTTCGTAAACATCCGGTACTTTCTTTGCGGGATGCTTAATGTGGGGCTTACATGGGGCTATTTACGGAGACGTGGGGCGCTGTCGGAGGGTCCAAGAAAAAATCAATTGTAACAGCAAAACAGGAGCTCGCAGGGGGGAGCCTGATAAAAGTTTGGTTATGAGGTCGGGGAGCGTCAAACAGGAGCACGGCCGCCATTCATCATACCTGTTGGATGCGAGAGAGGCCCCCTGTCGGGGTTAAGGGCGAATTAAAGCCATAGTAACACACACTGTGCTGGGTGTCGTGGTTTGTAACCGTTTGAGGGTAGAGCTATTTTTACTTCGTGAAATCACGACGCTTCCACCCTAAAATAATGCATAAATTTATGTTATCTTCTTACCCTCTCGTTTGGGATAACGTACTGTATGTTTGCTTTCAGGTTATATACTTGGACTTACTGGAAATGTAGTATTTATTTATTCATTCTGGTGTAGTTAAGGCCATCAGGCTTTCTCTTCCACAACACCAGGAATACAAATACAATAATAGAAATAAACAGAAATAAAACACTATATACAAAGTAAAGCTACACAAGAAGTAAAGAGAGAGAGAAAAAAAACACTATAAACAAAGTAAAGCCACACAAAAATATACACAGGTTGCAGTCACACAAACTTTAAATGAGTGATTAAGTATCATAATTAATTCTATCCTAACTAATTAACAGGGAAAGGATTTATATGTAAATACATATTTACTTATAAAGCTAATATAATTTATATTTTGCATTATCTTTATGTTTCACAATGTGTAGGGTTGAAAAATCCTACTTTTATTTTCCATATTTTTCCATATTTTAGAGTTTAGTACATATTTTCGTTAATTTCCATATATTTTCCATATTTCATATAAAACAGTCCATATTATATTAGGTTTAACAATAAAACAAAACAAAATTCCATTAACTTTTAAAAATACATTTCAACAATAGAGATTTAAACACATGTTCAGTAATCCCTTTAACATCAGAGTTATTTGAAAATTAGCAGTCCTATCAACAATGGGAAAGTAAGTTACAAAACTGTATTAATTTAATTTAAAATTTTTAACAGACTTCAGTTGTGCAGCTCAACAGTTAAATGCCAGTCAGAGTACACATAGGTTCAGTTTTGTAAATCATACTATAAAGACGGTAAATATGCCAAAAGTACGTCATTCAGTCAATTTAAAATCAAAACTAACAAGTTACATTTCAGAATTTAAAGAAGATGGTTTATCAACTGACAATAAAATATTATTTTGTGTCAGTGTGCAGCATCATCTACACAAAAGTTCCTGGTGCAACAACACATTACAACTAGTAAACATCAGGCCAACAAACAACTAAATTCCAAGCAGAGACAATTGTTTTTAACACAACCAACAACATCGAATGTAAGATCTGAGTTTAACATCGACCTGTGCCGTTCTCTCATCTCTGCTGATATTCCTCTCTACAAACTAAAGAATAAGGTCTTCAGGGAATTCCTTGAAAAATATACTCAACATACAATCCCGGATGAGTCAACACTTAGGAAGACGTATGCTCCATCCATCTACGATGAGACAATACAGAAGATAAGAGATGAAATTAAAGATAGTTCAATTTGGGTTTCCATTGATGAGACTCCCGACAAAGAAGGTAGACTTGTTGGTAATGTAGTTATCGGTTTGTTAAGTGAACAATATTCTGAACGAATTCTTTTACATTGTGATGTTCTAGAAAAGTGCAATAACAAAACTATAGTTAAACTGTTCAACGAAGCTATGGGTATCCTGTGGCCAAAGGGTATTATGTACGATAATGTGTTATTCTTTATTAGCGATGCTGCCCCTTATATGGTCAAAGCTGGACAAGCATTATCTGTTGTATATCCTAAATTGACTCATTTTACTTGTGTGGCGCATGCATTTCATCGTGTGGCAGAAGTGGTCAGAGACAATTTCCCTAAAGTAGATTTGTTGATTTCATCAGTGAAAAAAGTATTTCTCAAAGCTCCCAGTAGAGTTAACGTGTTGAAAGAAATGTACCCTGAAATTCCATTGCCACCAAAGCCAATTTTAACTAGATGGGGTACATGGCTAGAAGCAGTTGAATATTATGCCGAACATATAGACTCTATTAACAATGTTCTCCTTGCATTGGACTCTGAAGATGCAGTCTCAATTGATACTGCGAAAACAGTTACCTGTGACATAAGTGTGAAGAATGACTTAGCTCACATTCAGCATACATTTTCATGCATCATAAAAACGCTCAAAAGTCTCCAAAATAGGCACCTTTCACTATCTGAAAGTTTTGAAATTATAAATAGTACTGTGGAACAACTGAATCGTGGTAGAGGTAAAGTTGCAGATGCAGTAAGAGCTAAGGTGGACACTGTACTTTCAAAAAACCCTGGATATGAAGAACTACAAAAGGTTGTTGCTGTGATGAGTGGTGAATCAACAGTGAAGATTAACTTGGACTTATCCCCAGCAGACATTGTGAAATTGAATTATGTACCAGTTACTTCTTGTGACGTCGAACGCTCTTTTAGTCAGTATAAATCTATCCTCAGAGACAATAGAAGAAGATTCACTTTTCAGCACTTGAAAGAAATGTTTGTAACCTATTGTTATGGTAACAGACAATAAAAATTGTGTTTTGTTGAAACTACATTGGAAGATAAGGTACGTCCATTATATTTTTTGTTTAGTTTGATTAAAATGTACCAATATTTAACGTACATAGTCATTTTTTTATAATTTTAAGTCCATATTTAATTCCATATTTTGGTAAAAATCCATATTTAATTCCATATTTTGGTAAAAATAACTACATATATATTTACATATTTCATATATTTTTAGTCCATATAAATCCGTTCCCTGCTAATTAACTAACATAAACAAGAAACGTGCAATTTTAAATGTAGCGTAGGACACAACATTCTGAGGTACCAAACAATTGCCTTACAATGTAACATTGAGATATCTCAGATACGTGTTGAAATGTGTGAGGAATAGCTTGAAAACCATGAAATTCATACATACACAATAATGAAACAAATACCTAACACCTTAATATCTTGATCACATACTACACTATATGTAGCTGATAGAAACCAAAACAGTGTCAAATTCTTAATGAAAAAGTATTGATGGCTCGTTAGGAACCAATCACCAATATAACTACTCTACATTTTAGACTTACTGCCTTGTTAGTACTGCTAGTTAATAGAATTTTAAATGTCTGTAATAGTTTAGACCAATGTCTTAATTCCAAATGGAGTTAATTAGCATCAACTTGTGAAATTTAATTTCCGTGTTTCCCTGTTTCGAATTGGGTTATTTTTATTACAACTGTAAAGTTTTCTGTAGTCCTTGTAACATTTTTCAAAACTAAATAATTATGTCTCAGTAACACGATTCTTAAAGATGTTCTCCGCTGATATCAGCTATTAAAATGTGCTTAAGCTTACTGAAGTCAATCGATTAGCTGCATTTATTCCGATTTTAACGTTTTTCAAATTGAAGAGATATTTAAATATAATTATTACACAAAAGTCGTAAAAAATAGAGAGGAACCGCATGTTTATTGTATCAGGAGAAATCTGACACGTCCTTAGCTGAACCTGAATGTTACACAAACAATGGGATAAATCATAGCCAGAGTTACGGACCAAAGTTAATACAACTTCACAATCAGCCATTACAGGCGAACTGGAAATTCTGATGAAAAAGTATTTTTCAGAAATATTTGTTTATCATTAGTGTAAGATATAGATAAAATACTAAATTTAAATATTGTAATGTTTTATTTTCAAACCGAAAATATTTCACAACTTTTATAAGCATTGAATCTAAGTGATGTTCAGATGTCAAAATAATATTTTCATTATTTCCTTAATGCTGCGATATTACGTGATGACCATGCT
Source organism: Periplaneta americana (assembly GCF_040183065.1). NCBI lineage: Eukaryota > Metazoa > Arthropoda > Insecta > Blattodea > Blattidae > Periplaneta > Periplaneta americana. Next base: position 182,780,913 of record NC_091126.1, read on the forward strand.
AGCAAATTAGATAAATTAATTTATGATATAATCTGTTTCTCTATTGTTTATTAATATATTCGCGAAAGTGTCTTATTCACATATCACAAGCGTTCTCATCTTGTCGGTAATTCAGTAAATTAAAGTACCTAGTTCAAAAAATGTTATAGCCTCAAATGTTTGTTTAGTGATTGCTGTATCACGCCTAATGCAGTTATTTTCTGAATACATTTTATGACTCCTTTTTCAATCTATTCTTAAGTCTTATATCCATAAAATTTAGCAGAATCTTTTATTATCTACGTGGAAAGTTTTTAAAATTCTCTTTGATGGTCCTAAATTTTGTAACGTTTAAGGTAGTTAATATTTTATATTATTTTTAACTATTCACGTTACAAAACTAATTCCGGTACATTTTATAGATTTTCTAGGTGGGAAATGTTCCCCACCGCAATCCTCATAGACATCATTTTGAATATTTAAGTAGCGGTGACTATAGACTATTTTTAATATCTGAATATTGTTTCTTAAAATATCGGTAGGGAATATATTTCATCACACCATTCTGAGTTTAATGTAGCAATACTTTCTCATTTCTGAGAAAAGTTTATTTCACTGTGTCCTTATTTATATTGCTCACAGGAGGATGTAGCCCCTTTTGGAAGGGCAGAACAAAATTCCCTGTGGGAGATCTCACGCTGTTCTTGTATTCAAGGTCTTACTGTTCCATGATCAATTCCTGCATTTGGTTTATAACGGACAGTGGAGAGCGGAGGTTCTAATTACTTTCAGATTTTAGTATCCATTTTGCTCTTTCGTTACTCGCAACGTCTATGTGGATTCGAACCCAAAAGTCAAGCCTAGCAAATGAAACAGAGTAGATTTGACTATTTTATTATTTTATTTATCTGTTTGTCCATCCATCCATCCATCCACCCATCATTCCATCCATGTATATCAGACGTCTCCAAAAGCCTACTCGCGAGTAAGCCCCTGAACGGAACCGAAGCCAGTACGTAATGAGCGCGCTCCGCCTCACTCATCCCCACCTGTAATGTACTCAATGTTTATGCGCAAACGAAGAGCAGTGGCGGACTGCCATTATCATTGTGTTGGTCGGAGTGTTCCACCGTTTCACAATGTCTTCTAATCATGGACGTAGTACATGCAAGGATGAAAGGGAAGAGAAATATTTTGTGTTAGTGGAGAGAATGTGAAATGCTTAATGTGTTCGAAAATTCTTAAGGGTGTGTTAAAATTCAACATGCGACGACAATACTCGACTCTTCACAAAGAATATCATACATTTACAGGCACGTTGGACATGTGAAAATAATTTATTTTGGGGCTATCTGTATAACTGTTGGTTATACATAATAATCAGTATATTACAATACATTTGCACTCAGTTCCGCATCACATACTTATAGTTTTTTGTTTAATTTTAGGCGAAATGCTTAGGCCTACAAATATTTTTATAAATGTAAAACAAGAAAATACAAACACAAATCATACACATGTTCTCAGTCTGAAACAAAAAAAGCTTCTTGGTAACTATGTTCTAGCTTGGAATATTGGAAAATCAATTAAGCCCTTTACAGAAGCATCATTTGTAAAATCGTGCATACAGGACGTTACTAAAATACTGTGTCCAGAACAAAGTCAAAGTTTAAGAAAGTTAATTGTTTCCAATTACAGTTCAGAGAAGGAATTTCAAGATTGTAAATGTAATTGAATCTGAGGTCGAAACCACAATTAACCAGTTTGTAGCTTACTCACTTGCATTGGACGAAAGCACAGATTGAAATGACAAAGCTCACGTAGCCATTTTCATCCGAGGAGTTAATGAACATTTTCCTGTGTCTGAATGTCTTCTAGATGTAATTACAAAATACAACTGGAGAAGATCTTTTCCTGGTACTGAAAGGCACCATAGAACGGAAGAGGTTGAATTTGCAGTGGCTTGTGTCTATAGCAACAGACGGGGCTCCAGCTTCATAGTATGTCAAAATAATATACAAATGTATGATATTTCTTATTCTTTTGATGTTATTATTTGTAAACATAAGCAGACCTTTGCCGCGATTCCCCACTGATCGCTCCCATCTGTTCAGGTACAAGTCTCTTCCCCTTTTGTAGCCTTACAGCACACTGTGTTCGGCGGGCAGCATCGATAGCACGAATGACGATACGCTTTTTGGAGACCTCTGATATATATGCTTGCCACAATCCTAGTAAGATGAGCTCACGTGCAGCTCTGGTCTGAATACTAGTTTCTCCGAGTGTACAGCCGCTGCTCTGTGCCCAGCCATGAGTGAAGCTGGGATAGGCGCCCGAATTCGACAAAGAAGAACAAAGCCGCGCGTGATTCTTTGTTCAGAGTAATTATCTAATCCAAATTAAAATGAAACTCTTTCAAGAATTAGTCTTTCGTATTTAATTTAATGAATCGGACCCGCGCCGCGCCGGTCTGTGGGGGAATCCAAGCAGGCAGCTTGGAGTTGGCCACACACGCAACTGCATCACGAGTGAGTAACGGGTACGTACTGTGTTCGTGATGATGTGGCATTGGTGATGCGATAATTTCACAATCGATAGAAATAAGATGAAACATCGAAATCCACCAACACAGAAACTAGGCACATACATGGACAAAACCATAAGGAACAACATAAAAATCGAAAAACAAACAATAATAAAGAACAACATAGACATACGGTCTTACTAATAAAAACTCTAAAGACGTTTAACTGTCTTATACTTATACAACGAGTAGCTCGTTTATAAGTCGTGTGCAAATTCCTTACTAATAATCACTACATACGTCGTTTATAACAGTATAACAGTGTAACTGTTACACAGCTACGTCATAGTTTCGTCATTACTTCGTTACGAAAGGTAATAGAATATCTGAGGTCCCCTATTGCATCCGGTAGAGCGCTCTAGTGTGGCGTGTTAAATATCGATAGTACAACTGGCTCTAATCGATTACCACACTACATTTTGGTCAAAGAGTACAAGCTACAGCAATATTATTCTAATAATTCTATGATCTTTGGTTTGTTCTCCTGTGGTTACAAGGTAACCATCATCATAAAATGACAGTCGATACGAACAGCTGTTAGAGGGGCGGCCATTTTTTCTTTATATATAACGCTTAAACAAGGGGTTTCGTGTATATAACTACTGCAAAGCAATTCCCATTGTATAGTTACGGCCTGTTTATACGTCCATAGCTTGTTCACGGTTTATTAGTAACGTTTTCTGTCTCGACTCTGCATAAGTCTCGTATAAAAACTATACACGATTTATTAGTAAGACTGATAGTGAATAAAATAAGAGACAAACATATCCCACACAATACAACATTAGCAACTTTCGACATAACTAACCTATACACAAACATACACATAAAAGAGACACTACAGATACTAGAACAAATGCTCAAAAACAACAACACATCACAAGAACACATTAAACAAATCATCTACACCACAGACATCATCACAAAACAAAACTACTTCACATACAATAACAAATATTACACACAAACCGAAGGCCTACCCATGGGATCACCCATTTCCAGCATACTAGCTGAAATATTCTTACACCACATAGAACAGACATACATACTAAACAAAGACAACAACAAGCACGCAGACAACATCATATATTGGCACAGATACGTAGATGACATACTAATACTATACAAAGGAAACAAAAGACAGATCCAAAACCTGCATCAATACATAAACAAAATACACCCAAAGCTACACTACACATTAGAAATTGAAAACAACAAATCCATAAATTTTCTAGACATCACAATAACAAAAGTAGACAACAAACACACATTCAAAGTATACAGAAAACCAACAACAACAACACACATACACAACACATCCAACCACCCCACACAACACAAACAAGCTGCATTCCGAACAATGGTACACAGACTACTCAACATACCAATGAACCAACAAGATTACAACGAAGAGCTAAACACAATCAAATACATAGCACAAGAAAACGGATACAACCCTAACATAATACGTAAAACAGAACATAATCACAAAAAACATAAGAATACAACACAAACACAAGAACACAAAAAATACATCACACTAACATACGAAAACAAAAACACACACAAAATTGCAACCTCATTAAAGAAATTAAATTACAACATCGCATACAGAACAACTAACACTCTACAAAAACATCTCAACACACAAACAAACAAATACAACCACACAGGCGTATACAAACTCAAATGTAACACCTGCAACAACTTCTACATAGGACAGACAGGCAGATCGTTTCAAACACGTTACAAAGAACACATCACAGCCATAACAAAATTACAAAACACCTCCACATATGCAGAACACATCACAAATGCTAACCACATCCACAGAGACATCAACACAGACATGGAAATACTGCACATCCAACCAAAAAGCCAGAAACTCAACACACTAGAACAATATGAAATATACAGACACACAAAAACACACCCCAATGAAATTATCAACACACAACTCAACTTCAAAACACACACACTCTTTGACTCTACACTATAGCACAGGAACACACCCTCACAGGAAACAGAACAAGTGGCGCCAAGACTAACAACGACCAGTTCTGAAGATGACCCATAAATAGGTCGAAACATGTAAAGGAGGTACGTTGAAATTTAACACAGGAAAGTCTTACCATACACATTCCGAAGTGATACAGTGTTAAAGTTGTGTAATCAAGATGTATGAAACATTTGCTTATGCCAGTCTCTCCACAACATATTTTTAATCCCACTGTCGTGCGTGGAATGATCACTACGTATGATTGGAGTGAATGATATTTTTTCAATGATTAGAGTCAAATTATATTCACATTAAAGCATGTTGCGTTATATAGAGTACAGATACTTACAGATTCGGATTTAAACTATTTCTTCAACAAAAGCCAGGTACAAAATGTTAATACAGTCCACTGCATTCTTCAAGGAAAATCACAAGTCAGAACAATGGCATTCTTGCACAAGTTAGTTTTCGATTGTTTCTCGGGTGGTTTGGATTTCATCGTCTAGCAACAATCATATCGGTTGCGTCGCGATGCGAAAGAGTCGGAGCTAAAAGGAACTAAGTCACTTTTCACAACTTTTCAGGAGAAGCAAAACACATTTCACTAGTAACACAAATGTATATATTTTTATGTTGTAGAAGACAAAAGAATATTTAAAAGTCTTAGTTCCTTCTTCCACCGTTCGCTGCGCTTGACATCCGTTGTTCAAATTGTTGCATAACCAGAAACTGCATATTTTGACTTAGTTCCTTTTAACTTCGACCGATTCAGTTGTATTACCTTACACTAGGAGGCGCTTCTTGCACCTAATCATCTGGAACGTTGTCTTAAATGTTTTATGTACGCCTAATAGTATCTGAATTTTAAGTCTTGATTTTTACAGTTAGAAATTCTGGTATGTTCTGTTTTTATTTGTGTAGTTTTCAGTGATAGATTTGTTCGCAATTATAATAGGCCAAATTTTATTTCTTTTGTTTATAGCATATTCAATAAATATTTCAATATAAGATGGCAAAGCATCACACATTGTTTACTGTTCCTGAAAAGGAATTATATGTTAAGGGTCAATGGAAATAAGAATGAAGAAAATTCTCAATTGGCTTTAAGTGAAAGTGAAATCTGTGAACCGGTAATTCCATCTGTATTAACTTCATCTAGTGCTATTAGTGGTGAGTCAATGAATAAAATTCTTGGACGGGAAATCAAATATAAAAAGTATGGTTTACTAAATATGGTTGGTTGTATTTCCATCGTACTCGGGTGGTGTATTTTGTAGATTGTGTGAAATGCATTTTAAAAAATGACCTCAAAGCTATTGAAAAACAGATGGGGCATTCAGGTGGGGTAGCGTCCTTCAAAAACTTTCTAAAAGGTATTGAAATACACTTTGGTCTAATTTAATCCATACTGCTTGTACTAAATTCAGGCGGTTCATGTATAAAGAATATTTAAGGGGAGGCAGAGGTGAATATTTCAAAATCCACAAAATTTATCCAATTTGTTTGAAATTGATCATGGATACTAAGTATGTTATTAGTAATGGACATACCAAGTTTCAACTTTAAGTACAGTAGTTGTGTAAATATTAATAATTTTATAAAACTTTATATCGTTTGATATAAAATGCTCCGTGCACCATATTGTAAGAAATTTTCAATATTTCTTTTTATTTATATGTTCAGAGAAGGTATATAAATAATGATAAGTATTAGTTTATTATGGGAATAATATAGTAATACAGTTACCTTGGTTTTAACTTCATACTTTTAAGGGCACAAAATCAAAAACTAACATCGGAATATGAAAATAAAGATAATAAAAATGGAAAAAACCGAATTTTCATTTTTTCTTCAGTTTTGTACGAAAATTTCACCTCTGCCTCCCCTCACCGGCTTTTTGTAGAATAGCTCATATTCCCCGTGTTTTACATTACAATATTAACATTTTTTATTTAATGACTGTTTTAACTTTAGTAGTATTTAAACAAATCTAGGTCCTTCATATTTCCCTATGTTCCCTGTTACATGATCTGCAGCTGCTAAGTAAAATCTTAATAAATTATCCTTCCTCTGATTGTCGGTCGCACCCCCTTCGTATAGTATAAATCCTTCTCAGGAGAAAGGGTCTGCATTGAACACTGAGTAGAAACATTCTGCGGAAAAGAACGCTGACGACACGTCGAAAACGTAAAGCAGCTGTTGAATGTGGGTATCACGTTATTCAACAGCAGAAGCCAAAATGAGTGTGATGGTAGCAAAATGTATCAAATCTTCTGCAGAAGCATATTCTTTAATGCTGCAGTTTACATATTACAGGGTGGTACGTTTGGGTATGGATGAAATAGAAACACTGTTAAACATTTACTACTGAACTTTATTTGTTGAAACTTTGTGTATACAGCATTGAAAGATGGGAGATTTCTCAGAACTCAACATGACCCTCATTGCGCACCCTGCACAACTCATAACGGTGATATAATTCAGCCCATGTCAGTTGTAACATAAGAGAGATGATTTGTTGGGAAGCTTGAGTAATTTTTATTCTCAGATCACCAATGTTCCTGGGCTTCTGTGAATACGACCGTGTCTTTAACAAAAGCCAACACGAACAAGTCATATCCATAGCGCATTGTCTTTTCTGTAGAGAAGAACAGTCCATACACTTTATTGCGGCTCACTCCACGCCGTACGTTAACTTTTGGACTTGTTATGTTATATTATTCACTAAGACACCCCGTCCACGAGCCTGGCTCCTACGGTAGAGACTAGAAACATTTTTGTTTTATAAATTTAATTTGTACTCACTAGCTAGCTAGTTAAATAAATAAATATATAAATAAATAAATAAATAAATAAATGAATAAATAAATAAATAAATAAATAAATAAATAAATAAATAAATAAATAAATGAATAAATGAATAAATGAATAAATAAATAAATAAATGAACGAATGAACGAATGAATGAATGAATAAATGAATAAATGAATAAATGAATAAATGAATAAATAAATAAATAAATGAATAAATAGTTAAATAAATGAATGAATAAATAAATACTTAAATAAATGAATAAATAGATAGATAGAGAGATGAATTTAATGTCATTCAGCGATTTACAGCCATAGACAACGTCAGAGTATATATATATATATATATATATATATATATATATATATACACACATATATAAAATATATGGCTACTACGATATGAATAAATGTAAAAATGAAATAAGAAATAAATTTACAAACACCAGATAATTACAAAACACGTTAAAAGTTTTAAAAGACATAGTATAAAATCAGGTTTAAATGTACAGATTTGTCAATTACATGAGGTAAAAGCAAATAGTATCTAAAACGTAATATTGCTAAAATCATTGACACTGTAGATTGGATTTGCCATCAAAGTCCTCCTCACCATCCTTCTGAAAGTAAAATATGACGTGTTTCTTATATGCAATTGTAAAGAATTATAAAGTTTATAAGATATGGAAATAAAACTATTGCTTGTAGTACTATATTTGTACTTGGTGAGATATATGTCAAGTCTGGAACGGGTAGAATAATTATGAATGGATGAACAAGTAAGAAGATTGTGCACATTACGCTTAACATACAGAAGGCAATCGAGAACAAACATTGACGGCAACGTAAGTATTCCTAATTGTACAAAAAGTGGTTTGCAATGAGTTCTAGAAGAGACACCACAAATAATTCTCACTGCTCTCTTTTGAAGGATAAACAACTTAGAAACCGAAGTATGGTTGCCCCACAAAAGCGTCCCGTAGCTTAAGTGACTGTGAATATGGGCATAATAAACTGTAAGTAAAGAATTGTAACATAATGTTTGTCTGAGGATTCGTAACATGAAAATTCCTTTATTAATCTTATTAACAAGATATTCTATGTGTGTCCTCCAGCCCAGACCGGCTTCGAGGTGAATGCCTAGGAATTTAACTGAGGAAGACAAATCAGTAATATTTCTGTTAAAAGAAAACTTTTAGAAAGTTATCATGTTTTACGTAACAGTACAGTCGGTAATGCAGTACTGGGAATATTAACATCATATTATGAAATATATTTCATCAACAGGAGCTCAAATTGAGTGTGACTATATAATTAAACTTTTAGAAAGTTATCATGTTTTATGCAAGAGTACAGTCGGTAATGCGGCAGTTGAAATCTTAGTTCCTTTGTAACAAATTTTATTCAGCAGCATAATCCCAAATTAGAGGGACTGTAACATAATGTGTTTCGAACATTTTTAATTCTTATGTTATTATTCGGTTGAGAAACTTTTATCATCCAGTCTGTTGTCGAAAAATCTGGAAGTTAGAATTTATAAAACAGTTATATTACCGGTTGTTCTGTATGGTTGTGCAACTTGGACTCTCACTTTGAGAGAGGAACAGAGATTAATGGTGTTTGAGAATAAGGTGCTTAGGAAAATATTTGGGGCTAAGAGGGATGAAGTTACAGGAGAATGGAGAAAGTTGCACAACACAGAACTGCACGCATTGTATTCTTCACCTGACACAATTAGGAACATTAAATCCAGACGTTTGAGATGGGCAGGGCATATAGCACGTATGGGCGAATCCAGAAATGCATATAGAGTGTTAGTTGGGAGGCCGGAGGGAAAAAGACATTTAGGGAGGCCGAGACGTAGATGGGAGGATAATATTAAAATGGATTTGGGGGAGGTGGGATACGATGATAGAGAATGGATTAATCTTGCTCAGGATAGGGACCAATGGCGGGCTTATGTGAGGGCGGCAATGAACCTCCGGGTTCCTTAAAAGCCAGTAAGTAAGTAAGTAAGTAAGCAAGCAAGTAAGTAAGTAAGTAAGTATTTGTAATTGCTCTTATTTAATGATGGATTCTTATGCAACATTAAATTTTGTACTGCAACAATATGTGTATTCTTGTCATGTTATCTTTTGCAGTGAACTTGGAACACATATTATGCTACGTATGAAAGAGTGAATCTTTAAATCAGAGGTAGAAAATTGTCTGAATACTTGGTACGACAATATTAAGAGAAGCAAAAAAAAAAAAAAATAATTAAATAAATGAAATAAACTTTTTTGATTACAGTTCTCTTTCACTTTTACTATTAAATGATATTTGAGGTGGACTTAAACTTTTGATTGGTATTTTACACTAATGCTACGCGAATAGGTTGCATTCTCGAAACGTAACTAGTGTACATTTTTGTATTCATTTATTTCTTTTATGCTCGACCATGCCGAAATGTAGTAATAATACACCTGGTAGCAGTCCTTTAATGCATGTCATTAAAGTACACCTAGTCATTAAAGTACAGGTCTTCAGTCAATCACAAGCCAGCTTTGTACCGTTATATCGATTATTCTCGGATATGCAATCGACAGACAATTAGCGAAAAGTCACGGAGGCTGGAAATCCAATACTGTCGCAGCGTTAATTGTAAATAATATTCAAATAAATTCAATTTGTCATCTTGTTTTTCAACTCTAAATCAATTTCCAGGTTATATCAGACTAATGTTCATTCTTATTCTGTGTCAAGGTCAATGACATTCGGCCTCGGAAAAAATCAATACTTTCGCGTCTGCGCACATCTGACAATTCAGGTCAGTTCGCACATAACCATAAAAAGATCTAATTTTCAATACTTTCAAGTTAGAAATATGGTCGAGCATAAAAAGTCGTATGAAACTTGCCTATAATGGTAATTAAGACGCTCGTATGAAAACTATGAAACTCGCTTGCGCTCGTTTCATAAACAATCATACTTGCGTCTTAATTACTATCATTATAGGCTCGTTGCATAATGTACTATTATACATGTCAGTAAATCAGCTGAACTGCCAACATCGATGCATATTTTAGGAATTATTATAAACTACATGACTCAGAACAACGCAATTTTTCTGATTGCCTAAAATTAGCATCTGAAACATAATTGCTCCATTTCGGAACGTGAAGGGAAACTTTATAAGCATTTGCATGAATTTATATTATTACCCGTGGCAATTAAATAAAAGCCGTACCTACCTAAAAAAAAGCGCAATAAAAGTGACACAAGCTGTAAATTACATGATTTCCACGTAGTGTTTACTCTAAATCGATAACGATATGAGTGCAACAAACTGATTGAAATGAGCAAACAGACTTGCGTTCCAAATAATTTGGATCATCACTGACTGCTCCAAACGTCCAATTGAAAAGCTTCTTTGTGTGATCGGCTGGGCATAAATGTGCAAACAACCCGAATGCTCCCGATTTATTTAATTTTCATAATATTTGCATTTCAAATGTATTTTAGCTTGTTACCATGACACTCTTCGCTGCATCTGTTACGTCAAACAAAACATAGCGGAAGTTCAAATACCAACAAAACTAACGACATTTTTTTTCCTCGCTGTTATTTATACTCTCTTTAACATCGTTGGTCATATCGCGAGAAAACTAACGGCATTATTATTATTATTATTATTATTATTATTATTATTATTATTATTATTATTACACTCTTATTCTTATAATATAAATTGCGGAGTCCCGCAGGGATCTACTTTAGGACCTCTCCTATCTATATATATAATTTGAACTGGTAATGGAAATTACGAGAAAACGGCTGAACGGATTTTAATAAATGGCCCCTCATTTTGAAGCTTGGAACCCAAAGTTTTTCGGAAAAATAGTAGTTTTCAGTGAAATGTCAATTTTCCTACATAATTTTCCTATTTTCCAAAATCCATCTGTCGTCAGTTTGGAGAACTAGCTAATTGCATTCAGGAGAAGCGAAGCGAGCATCAAGTCGACCGTGTTGCATTTCAGAATAAAACAAAACACACACTACAGTAAACAATATTACACGAAGGCCACGATCTGCAAGAATGCTGACATATTTAGAGCTCAAATTAAATTGGTTATTAAAAACTTAACTTACTAAAAATAATTTACAGGTTCGAGTCTGTGGTGTGTAATTTTCTGGTTACAGCTGTGTATTGGATATTAAAAACTACAAAACTTGAGGTGGTTTGATGACATTATTACTATTAAAAATGAAATATTATTATAGTTAATGCCGTGATGTGACTATTTTTCATTAATTATAAATATTAATGCTATATTGATGGTATGGAAGTGAAACGTTTTGGAGTAATATAAGTAGATGTAGAGAATAACTTAAATTAGATTTTGATTTCTATATTTTACTGAGTGGCGGCTATATAGTATATATAGTATATGTTACTGAAAGCTATAAAACTTACGTAAGATAATAATATTATTAAAAATAAAATATTTTTATAGTTATTAATCAAGTGGGGTTGGGTCTTTTTCATATATTTAATGGCGGTGTGGTGTAGATATTTATATGCGTGGTTCTCTTCAGTATTGGCTCGAGAGAGAATCTTTCATTATTATGGAAGCAAATAACTTTCAGAATGTCTGGTATTCTTCATTGAAAATAAATCTGAAAAATGTTTATTTGAACGTCTAATGAACTTAGTTTGCAGCATTTGCTGCACAAGCCACTAGTTTATTATATTCATAGATGACATATGTAAAAGAATAACTTCTGACTGTTTATTATTTGCAGACGATTTAAAAATTTTTCGTACAATCAAAAGTAGTACTGACTGTCAATCACTTCAATGTGATATTAATTCAGTCGCTAAATGGTCGGAAGATAATGGTATGAAAATTAACGTATCCAAAACTAATGTAATAACCTTTTCTAGAAAAACTTCTTCACTGAAATTTAATTATTATCTAAATAATGTTCTAATTAACAGAACGGATTGCTTAAAAGATTTGGGAATATTCTTTGACAGTAAATTGTATTTTCATAGTCACGTTGATTACATTTACAATCACGCAATCAGAATGCTAGGAATAATACGGTCAATAACCTATTCTTTTTCCACGCCCGATTCTCTTTTAATGCTATACTATACATTGGTGCGATCGAAACTCGAATATGCATCTGTAGTTTGGAACTCGATTACAACTACGGACTCGGCTAAATTAGAAAATATACAAAGAAAATTTATATCTTTATGTTCATTCAGATTTCTACCCATTAATTCCGGATACAGTTATGAGAGAAAATGTGAATATTTTAATTGTCAAAATCTATATGCTAGACGCCATGAGCTAGATTATCTGTTCTTTTGTAAAGTCCTCAAAGGTGATATATCCTGTGACTCTTTCTTAAACAATATTACCTTACGTATTCCAAAAAAAGATATGAGAGCCCACAAACTTTTCTATATTAGGAATTCGAAATTTCTTTCACCAGTCTCCAGATGCATTAAAATGCCAACATGCATAGCTGCGAATTCGATCCCTTCAATGTATAGACTTGGTTTGCTCTTGGCAACGATTTATCATTTATGTATTCTTTTAGGCATTATACTCAATTAACATTCTCTCATAGTATTCTTAGTTATCCATTCATCGTCATTATTGTAATTAATTGTAATTGTATTAATGTGTAATAATTATTTTTGTATTATGTTTTTGTTATATTTGTGCTGAACTGTAATTGGCCACTGGCTGTTGTACAGCACATTAAATATAAAAATAAATAAAAATAAATAAATAATAATAATTATTAAGCTTATTATTATTATTATTATTACTACTACTACTACTACTACTACTACTACTACTACTACTACTACTACTACTACTACTACTACTACTATCTGAGGACGAAATACTAGAATAGTGATTCGTGTAGTGGGGTAAGAAATGAAAAATAATATTGGTATCATTTCCCCAGTTTAATACACGGAGCAGAAACATGGGTTTTAATAAAGGAAACAGGGAACTAATAATTTTTGAAAACAAAATATTGAGAATGATTTTTGGGCCTATTCAAGAAAATGGCCCAGTGAGCATGCATCTATACTAATAATAAATCTGTAGCCGAAATTTTTCTGGTAATTTTTTATTTTCCAAAAATAATTGGTCCTAACATATATAATTAACCACCCTGAAACCGAAAATCGCTTTTTTGAAATTTTTGTTTGTATGTCTGTCTGTCTGTTACCTTTTCACGCGATAATGGCTGAACCGATTTATATTAAAATTGGAATATAAATTAAGTTCGTTGTAACTTAGAATTTAGGCTATATGGCATTCAATATATTTTATTTAAAATGGGGATTATAAGGGGGCTTGAATTAAATAAATCGAAACACCTCCCTTATTATTAATTTTCATGAAAAATATTACATAACAAAAATTTCTTTAAAAATAATTTCCGATAAGTTTTATTCCATGCAAAATTTTGATAGGACTGATATTTAATGAGATAAATGAGTTTCAAAATTACAATAACAACGCCATCTAAGGCGGTGTAATGAAGTAAAAAACAAACGACTTCGTCTATAAGGGGCCTTGGACAACAACAATCGAAAGCTATGAAACATAGCCTGCAGAGAATGTTTCTGTGTTTGTATGAAGTAATATCGGAAGCTAAATTAACCGATTTGTATAATTAATTATTAATTCACCATTGGAAAGTGTAGTTTCTCTAGATGGACATAATGCTATAGGCTTAATGTTATTACAGTAACTTCTGAGCGAATCGAGGACAGGTAAGATTAAAATAGCTTCTTATGCACAGAAAACTTGATAGGCATTCGTTTCCTGTATTTCTTAAATAATTTTTGTGACCAAATGAGTGTCTCTGGGTCAAAATGATTGCATTTTAATTTTTTAATTCAATTTAAATTAAGTAACATAATAAACGATTTATCCTTCTATCAAACACGAATGTTCCCTGGATCAAATGTCCTATTTTAATTATGTAATTATTTTATATATATATATATATATATATATATATATATATATATATTTCTAACGGGTGCAGCGGAGCGCACGGGTACGGCTAGTTTTAACTATATTTAAGGAAAGTACTACAAACAAAGGCAGTATCACAAAGACTTATTAAGGCTATTAAAAGCACATAATATGAAGAGATGGTTGGGATAGTACGAATGGAAGGGATAATGTCAGAAGAATTTAAAATGCGGAAAGGAGTGAAACAAGGGGATAGCCTGAGCCCACTACTGTTGATCATATTTGTGGATGATATGATATGATTAAGGAGCGGATTCCTATGTACCGGTAATTAAATATTCTTTCTGCGTGTGATAAAACATAATTAACAAAGTTAAAAATTCCGAACATGAAGTTTCAAGTATAAAACCCGAATTTTATTCCACATAAAAACACATATTTTCACAAAAAATGTATTTAAATACATATTTTCAGGAAATCTTTTATAAACACTTAAGTCTTGGAGTTTTTTTACTTAAATAATTTTTTTACAAGAACTTTTAAATATTTTAAAACTAAATCAATTATATCACTCAGAAGTACGTTATCTTTTTAAGAATTCTTAGTTGCTTCGTGATTCTAAGCGCTATGTGGTGTATCCGTGATCCATTTTCGTAATAGTATCGCCTCAAGTTTTGAGAACTACTAGGCAGCATATCAGTGTTATTATTAGAGAATAAATTAACATGGACAAGGAGGAGAGATCTTGTAACACAAAATTAGGAATGTTTATTGTTGCTGAAGATATTTCATTCCGCCCTTTGTTTGTGAAACACAACAGATAAGAGCTCGGGTATGAACATTATTTAATTTAAACGAATCTCTCGCCTCTCGCTCATGTCTATCAAGTAAGGCAATAGGGTAAACTAGGATCTGTTGGACAGTCGGGCATGTTGGACATTCCGTACTTTAACGTGTTACCACGCCACTTGTGGGCACCACATTCAGCTAGAAGTCAATGACGGAAGTAACCACGAGTGGGGCTACTTCCGTCATTGACTTCTAGCAGAATGTGGTGCCCACAAGTGGCGTGGTAACACGTTAAAGTACGAAGTGTCCAACATGCCCGACTGTCCAACAGACCCTAGTTTACCCTATATCTTGTTGTGATTCCCTGTTATCGGGCTTCGTCAATCGATATCCTTCAAGATATATTGAAAGATGGTTGTCTAAAAAACGATTTGGCTTTCCTATTAGCAAATCTAAGGTTTTTGTGTGACACCATAAAAAACTCGAAACATCCAAAAACCTGTTGTCTGAAACAGGGAGGTGCGTGCCGTGGAAATTAAACTAGACTCGCTACCAGGTTCAAAAGCACAATTACTAAGGGACAAATTCCAGAATGTGTTTGGGAAAAACAGCGGATATAAAAAAATGTGTAAAGTTGCTCAAGTATTGGAGGGTGTGCCTGTAGGTGAAATTGACGTTATTCAGAGATAATCGGTATGTATTTGTGATGGAGAATTTGGAGATGATCTTTGTTGTTCACTGCAATTCTCGGCCAAGTGTGGTTGGTGAGTACCTAGTAACATTTTTTTTCAAGCTAAGTAAGGTATTTTTGTCATATTTAAAAAACATATTTTTTTATTTTTATCAAATATTTTCGTACTTTTCAGCACATAAAAAATAAATATATTTAAATTTTTAGCACATAAAAATCCGCTCCCTAGATATGATATGTAAACGGAGAACGGCACGAAGTAAAGTTGGGAATTGGAGGCTACGACCAATTTATGTCCAAGCACTACTGTATGCAGATGACATAGTATTAATAGCAGACACGCAACAAAGACTATAAAACATGATAATTGAATGGAATGAAGGATATTAAGAAAAGGGATGCTGATTAATATTAATAAGAGTAAGACCACGTGAATATCTGAAGAAAATAAACTTAATGACAATTAAATATTATATGTAACAATAAGAAAAACTAGAAGGGATCGAATAAGAAACGAAAAAGTAAGAGAAGAGGTAAAACTAAAGAAATCCGTAACAGAGAATATAGAAGAAAAGCAACTGAAGTGGTTCGGACATGTGTATAAAAAGATAGAGGAAAAGGAAGTTAAACAGGCAATGGAGATGCGAGTGGAAGGATGAATTACCGGTTGTTCTGTATGGTTGTCAAACTTGAACTCTCACTCTGAGAGAGGAACATAGGTTAAGGGTGTTTGAGAATAAGGTGCTTAGGAAAATATTTGGGGCTAAGCGGGATGAAGTTACAGGAGAATGGAGAAAGTTACACAACGCAGAACTGCACGCATTGTATTCTTCACCTGACATAATTAGGAACATTAAATCCAGACGTTTGAGATGGGCAGAGCATGTAGCACGTATGGGCGAATCCAGAAATGCATATAGAGTGTTAGTTGAGAGACCGGAGGGAAAAAGACCTTTTGGGAGGCCGAGACGTAGATGGGAGAATAATATTAAAATGGATTTGAAGGAGGTGGGATATGATGATAGAGACTGGATTAATCTTGCACAGGATAGGGACCGATGGCGGGCTTATATGAGGACGGCAACGAACCTTCGTGTTCCTTAAAAGCCATTTGTAAGTAAGTAAGTAATGCAACGATAAGGTACTGGAAAGAGTACAAAGTTATAAGAACAGACAAGAGACAGTAAATATAATTAAAAATGCAACAACAGCATATGTATTACCAAATAAGCAACACAATAGTTGGAAAAAAAGAGATCAATACCAAGACCAAAATGCATATATACTGTATAACTCAATAATAAAACTAATACTACATTATGGACCAGAAAGTGTACCGCCAACTGGAAAATACAAAAGCAAGATAAGGAATGTGGAAACGAAGGATCTGCGGAGAACGATAGGAAAAACTAGAAGGGATCGAATAAGAAACGGAAAAGTAAGAGAAGAGGTAAAACTAAAGAAATCCGTAACAGAGAATATAGATGAAAAGCAACTGAAGTGGTTCGGACATGTGTATAAAAAGACAGAGGAAAAGGAAGTTAAACAGGCAATGGAGATGTGAGTGGGAGGAAGCATAGGAAGAGGTAGACCAAGATTTAAGTGGGAAAATGCTATAGAGAAAATAGTATAGAACGTGGAAAGACAATGTTTGAAATAAAGAAAATGTGTAAAGATAGATTTGGAAGGGATGGATGGAAAGAGGTGAATCCCACGTTTAACAGCATCAGGGATTGGAATAAGAAGAAGAAGAAGAGCATGTATTCTGGTGCAGGGATAATTTGGAAATGGAAAGAGGCATAAATAGTCGAAAGAAAATAATTTGAATACTCAATTTTGTTCTATACTTAATGTAAAACAAAAACTATTATTTATAAACAGTAATGCGTAGCGGTGTTCAATATGCAGGAGTTTTAACTGAATCTATAATTGAAATCTTTACGATTATCAAAGTAATGGGGAAAAATGTTGATTTCGTACCGAGCCAACCTTATACCTACGTATAGACTCCGCCATCAAGGAAAGGT
Organism: Periplaneta americana; assembly: GCF_040183065.1. Classification (NCBI taxonomy): domain Eukaryota; kingdom Metazoa; phylum Arthropoda; class Insecta; order Blattodea; family Blattidae; genus Periplaneta; species Periplaneta americana. The sequence goes on from NC_091126.1 coordinate 182,798,793, forward strand.
ACCGTAATTTTCTGTCTCTTGAGTTATGAGATTGGTATGACTGAGATACTTATTGTTAATTATTGTTTTCATTTATAATGGTACACTGGCGTTCAAAGATATCTGACTTACGATTTTATGATCGTGTAAGCGAACTTTCCAACCACGGGTAAGTCAGAACCAAAGATGTAAAAAAATTAACAAACTTTGAAATAGTTCCGCTAGTTCTCAATAGATGGAACCATTATTGGGGCGATTGAAAAAGTGTCGGGGAAAATGATTATATAGATTGAGCATAAATTATTCTGTTAATTGACAATATCGGGGGTTTCCAGCTTAGGTTAGGTTAGGGCGATGAAATAGATAGAGATAGAGATAGATAGTTTATTTTGCAAAAACATGTGGAACATGTTTGGCATCGTCATATACAATTTAAAATGCATGATATCATACAATGGATACAAATTAAGATACATGAATATTAAACAACTCATCGACATCATACAATGGATTTGCCAATAATATAGTCCTAATTCGTGTCCTAAACACTCGGAATGGAAGATTCCTTATATCAACAGGTAGACTATTAAATAATTTAAAAGCAAAGAATAGAAAACTGTTTTGAGTAATACTGTGTTTACATTTGTCAATATATAAATTTGTATTATTTCTTGTAGAACATTTATGGACAGAAGTACATGCTATGTAATTATTAATGTTATTCCGAATGTGAAGGAGACAGGCCAGTACATACATAGACGGCAATGTCAAGATTTGTGACCTTATAAAAAGAGGTTTACAATGAGTCGTATTTGGTACTCCATAAATTAATCTTAAAGCTTTCTTTTGTAATATGAAAAGAGCTTGAGCAGAAGTATTGTGACCCCAAAGAATAATACCATAATTTAAATGACTTTGTATATGGCTATGAAATATTGTAAACAATACCTTATTAGGTAAATTATTCCTTAACAACCTTAACATATGGCCTTTACTTATTTTCTTAGCAACATAGTCAACATGAGTTTTCCATCCCTTCTAGGCTCAAGAAAGATGTCCAGAAACCTAACAGCAGTATTACTAACAGTAGTAAGACGATTAATACCAAAGTTTAATTTAACAGTTTTCTTAGAATTAATCATAAGGTTATTCGCACTACACCAATCAACAACCCTACTTGATACATCAGCAAGTTCCATAGACAATATGTCACTATTTTTATGAATAGTATTAACTGCTAAATCATCAGCAAACATGAAAGACTCAGAACATCCATCCCGAATATAGTCGGGAAGATCATTAACATAAATAATAAACAATAAAGGTCCCAAAATTGAGCCTTGAGGCACACCATGTTTTAATACCTGACACTGTGACCTTTTACCATTTGCCAAAACAGATTGAATTGTATAGGCCTAATGTGAGTGTATTTATGTACGATTGGCAACACTGACTATTATCTTCGACATTTATTCATAGAAGTAATAATTAAAGAACTTATATTTACACAAACAAATTATAGATCACCATCGATTAGTAATAGTAGGTCCACATCTGTGGAGTAACGGTCAGCGCGTCTGGCCGCGAAACCAGGTGGCCCAGGTTCCAATCCCGGTCGGGGCAAGTTACTTGGTTGAGGTTTTTTCCGGAGTTTTCCCTCAACCCAATACGAGCAAATGCTGGGTAACTTTCGGTGCTGGACCCCGGACTCATTTCACCGGCATTATCACCTTCATTTCATTCAGAACGCTAAATAACCTACATGTTGATAAAGCGTCGTAAAATAACCCAATAAAATAAAAAAAATAAAAATCGATTAGTAGGGTCAGGTATTTTTGAGCGCCAGTGTCCTTGCAGCGTGTTCTAGTATTTTTCCTTCGATGACAATCTTCACTTTCACTTCACTTTTTTAACTCTTAGCTTTATAATGGAATCTGTATTAACGTTAACTTCAACGCTCTTGTCGAAAGCTCCCTCCGGTGACACAACATGTGTCATACCATGGTATTCACTTAGACAAAAGTAAAAATTTGGTTGCGCCGGATAGTGCCCCCGGGTGTAAGATTCAGAGAGGTGGAAAATCTCTCGTCTCACCCCTTTCAACACTTCTGCATAAGACAAAATACACACGACTTTAATTCTATTCAGGGTGCGTATGTTGTTCTTGCAGATCCGATTCAGACGTCATACAGGGGTCGTGCGGAAAGGGTTGTCCTGCACACAATGCTTAATCCCTCTCATGTTGAGACCCCCAGACCTGTTATCACGTGATACACACACTTAGGGACCTTCCTCTACCCGTTGCACCAACTATGGTTACTTTTCCCTTCTTTGTCGCATTTATTACATAGCACTTGTATGAAATGAATCATAGTCAGCAAAATGGCGCGAAGTTGTCGGATTTTTGCAATGTGTGATAAATGTTCTTTTTCCTTGTGGCATTATGGAAAACAGTTTGTAATACTTACTAGAGACACATACCCGTGAGTGGCAGGCAAGAAAAATGTCACAAATTGAATCGGCTAGCATCCGCCATTAAAGGGAGTGTTTGCGGCGCAAAATTCGAAAACAGTACCACAATACATTGATGTAGCCTGGTGATAGACACTGTTTTAAACATCTTTTACCAAGGATGAGTCGTGATGAAATAAACATGAATGCAGAGGAGCGCTATATTTATTAAAGTATTATAATGATTCGTCTTTGGTGATATTCTAAAAAATAAATTAAATCACCCATATACACTCGGGATAAGTATGTGAAATATTGAATAATGGCAATGTCAGCATTAATTTTCAGTATTACTAGTATTGTTTTAAGGACATAATAATGGATATTTACTGTAATATTTCAAGCGATCTATATTTGAGTCCTTTCATGCAAAGGAAGAGGAAGGCATACTCGTATGGTGCTTAATGGTGAAATATGAGATCATAAAAATTCTGGAAACAGATTTAAAATATAATGAGAATGAATTTTATCATAAAACAATCTATTCATTGTGTAGTTGATGACCACCAAGTTAGAGGTCAGTACAGACTTCTTAATACAATTAGTAGCGGTAATAGTAGGCCTAGGAGTAGTGGTAATAGTAGACCTAGTAGTACCGGTAGTGGTAATAGTAGGCCTAGTATTTGTGGTAATGGTAGGCCTAGTAGTAGTGGTAATGGTAGGCCTAGTAGTAGTGGTAATAATAGACCTAGTAGTAGTGGTAATAGTAGGCCTAGCTAGGCCATCAGCTATATTTTCACTAATTTCTTTGCATTTAATACAACCAAAAACTAGAAGTACTACTGTACAATACGGAAATTACATGATTAATTCATTTATTGTGAAACAAAACAGTTTTAGACAGATATAGTCTGAGGAGTTTCTTATGCACTCTGCTATTACAATCCACTGTAATATGATGGCACCTAACCCTTACATACATTGTTGAAACCAACCTTATAAACCTGATTAATTTGTTTCTGGAAAAACTTTATCCAAGAAATATTCCGACATTCTGTAAACACATTCAAAGAAGGAACTATATTTGGAACATTCTTCCAAACATTAAGATATGCATGCTTTCCTGAGCATCCTACAATAGTAGCTATGTTCGAACAATTATTTGCGGCGCAGTATTTCACCATTTTCTTATTTTTTCCCTTCAAGTGTACTTATATGTATTCGTACTCCTCAATAAGCATGAACTGCTCGCACTCCCGGCGAAGCATCAACTCCCTTTAATGGCGGCCGAACAGTGGTTAAATTCTGTACGCGAAACTAGCGCCGTTGGTGCCTCTAGTTATATATTACAAACTCTTTGCAGAACAGTTGTCCAAGCTGCGCCATAGGAGGCTGGTCTTCGCTACACCAGCAGTGAGATGATATGACTATGGTGATTAGTTGGCATGCCACAGGGAAGGAAACCCCTGCGTTGCCTAACACAAGTCATAAATCCGAGGTATGCGAGAGATCGAATCCCGGTCCACAGGATTACAAACTCAGCGCTGTAGCCACTGGACCGCTCGCCTGTGCCTATTCGGTGTAGAAGTGCCTATATTATTCTGTGTCGTCGCATTTATTGTGATTTTTGGTGTCGCTTATAGTATTCGATATTGTATTACATATATTATTTTCTTAAATGGTTTAAAGCTTTTCTTGCAGAAAGAACATGCAAAGTAAAATAAGGAAACAGTTCCTCGCGTTGCAAAAGTCTACAAACTGGTAAGCCACAGGCCGCAGCGACCAGCTGTACACTTATTAACGTATACGTCAGTGACCTTATTGGAAAACTGCAGTCAGCAACTGGTATGCCGACGACATAGAAAGGAAAAGCCAAACCAGAGCAAATATTAAATGAAGCTCTCCTCCAACTCCAAGAATGGTGTGATATAAACAACGAGACTGCCAACATGAATAAAACGGAATATCAGTCATTCTCTTTAGCAAACGAAACCATATAACACGTCCTAAGACACAAAAATGTAATATGTTAGTGTTCTGCTATTTAACTTTTTGTTAAATTTTCACTGCTTATATACTTTGTGACCTGGAAGAGTGTAAGAGAAGGCCCTAAGGTCTTAACCCTGCCTGTATAAATAAATAAATAAATAAATAAATAAATAAATAAATAAATAAATAAATAAATAAATAAATAAATAAATAAATAAATAAGCAAGTAAGTAAGTAAATAAATAAATAAATAAATCAATATATAATAAAATAAATAATAAATAAATAAATAAATGCATGGATGGATGGATGAAGGATGGATGGATGGATGAATGAATGAATAAATGAAAAAAATGAATACATACATAAATATATACATACATACATAATTAAATAAATAAATAAATAGATTAAATAAATACATAGATTAAATAAATAAATAAATAAATAAATAATTTAAATAAATAAATTGATTAATTAATTAAATTAACAAATTTACGCATAAATAAATAAATAAACAGATTAAATAAATAAATAAATAAATAAATTAATTAATTAAATTAACAAATTAATACATTAATAAATAAATAAAAATAAATTAATAATTTAATAAATATATAAATTAATTAATTAATTAATTAATTAAATAATAAATAAATACATAAGTAAATAAATAAATAAACAAATAACTAAATAAACAAATAATAAATAAATAAATTAATTAATTAATTAGTACGTAAATAAATTAATAAATTAATAAATTAAAAATTAATAAATTAATTAATAAATACATTAGTAAATTAATGAATTATTGAATTAATTAATTAATTAATTCATAAGTATGTAAATAAATAAAGAAATAAAAAATAAATAAAACAATTAATTAATTAAAAATAAATTAATAAAATAATAATAAATAAATAAAATAATAACTTAATAACTAAATTAGTAAATTAATAAAAATGATAAATAAATAAATAAATAAATAAATAAATAAATAAATAAATTAATTAATTAATTAACAAATAATTAAATAAATACATAAACTAAATAAATAAATATATTAGTAAGTAAGTAATAAATAAAGAAATGAATGAATGAAAGAACAAACAAACAAACACATAAATAAATAAATAAATAAATATATTAATTAAATAAATAAATTAAAATTAAATAAATTAAATAAATAAATAAATAAATATATAAATAAATAAATTAATTAATGAGTTAGTAAGTAAGTAAGTAAATAAATAAATAAATAAAACCCTTCCAATTTTTTCTTTTCGAAAATCAGTTTGTGTTCGCGATTGCCATTTTGATGCTATCGTGTAAGAAGTTAGTCAATGGGGAATACAGGACCGCATCCCGTTCCTCGGTATGGCCATTATTGCCGGAGTTAGAGTCTGAAATATTTTAGGTACCCTAAAAATAAGGGTAGAAAAAAGTGCGGCGGATTTGCCGCATATTAGCGGTGATTACTAGGCAACCTGCGGGGATGCTACAGTTAAAAGGGCGGGCCTCTGAGTCGCTTCGTTTTCCTTGTGTAGAAAAAATTCTTTTTTGGAGGATAAAATTGAACATTTTTTTTTAATTTTGCCAGCCTCTCCCGTCCAAACGCACGGGGATAGAGAGGTGTCCTTTAGACTGAAAATAGAGTTCGACGAGCTGTATTCAACGCAAACTTCGGCTTTGTAGTTACTATACGCACTGCGGAGTCATGGCGGCTAGAATGTCGGCGGAAGGGTGGTTACCCTTCCCCTTTTTTTCTCGAAAATCAGTTTGTGTTCGCGATTGCCATTTTGATGCTATCGTGTAAGAAGTTAGTCAAGGGGGAATACAGGACCGCATCCCGTTACTCGGTATGGCCATTATTTCCGGAAGTAGAGACTGAAATATTTTAGGTACCCAAAAATTGAGGTTAGAAAAAAGTGCCACGGATTTGCCGGACATTAGCGGTGATTACTAGGCAACCTGCGGGGATGCTGAAGTTAAAAGGGCGGACCTCTGAGTCGCATCGTTTTCCTTGTGTAGAAAAGATTTATTTTTGGAGGGTCAAAATACCATTTTTTGAAAATTTGCAAGCCTCTCCCGTCCAAACTTACGGGGATAGAGAGGTGTCCTTTATACTGAAGATACAGTTCGACGATCTGTATTCAACGCACTCTTCGGCATTATTCTTACTACACGCACTGCGGAGTTATGGCGGCTAGAATGTCGAAAATCAGTTTGTGTTCGGGATTGCCATTTTGATGCTGTCATGTAAGACGTTAGTCAAGGGGGAATACAGGACCGCATCCCGTTCCTCGGTATGGCCATTATTTCCGGAAGTAGAGACAGAAATATGTTAGGTACCCAAAAATTGAGGTTAAAAAAAAAATGCGACGGATTTGCCGGATATTAGCGGTGATTACTAGGCAACGTGCGGGGATGCTACAGTTAAAAGGGCGGGCCTCTGAGTCGCTTCGTTTTCCTTGTGTAGAAAAAATTCTTTTTCGGAGGGTCAAAATGACCATTTTTTGAAATTTTGCCAGCCACTCCCGTCCAAACTTACGGGGATAGAGAGTTGTCCTTTATACTGAAGATAGAGTTCGACAAGCTGTATTCAACGCACTCTTCGGCTTTGTTCTTACTGCACGCACTGCGAAGTTATGGCGGCTAGAATGTCGGCGGAAGGGTTTGTGTTCGCGATTGCCATTTTGATGCTATCGTGTAAGAAGTTAGTAAAGCGGGAATTCGGGGCCGCATCCCGTTCCTCGGTATGGCCATTATTTCCGGAAGTAGGGACTGAAATATTTTAGATATCAAAAAATTGAGGATAGAAAGAAGTGCGACGGATTTTCCGGGTATTAGCGGTGATTACTGGGCAACCTGCGGGGATGCTACTGTTAAAAGTGCGGGCCTCTGAATCGCTTCGGTTTCCTTGTGTAGAAAAAATTCTTTTTTGGAGGGTCAAAATGACCTTTTTTTGAAATTGTGCCAGCCTCTCCTGTCCAAACGAACGGGGATAGAGAGTTGTCCTTTATACTGAAGATAGAGTTCGACAAGCTGTATTCAACGCACTCTTCGGCTTTGTTCTTACTGCACGCACTGCGGAGTTATGGCGGCTAGAATGTCGGCGGAATGTCAAGGGGGAATTCGGGGCCGCATCCCGTTCCTCGGTATGGCCATTATTTCCGTAATTAATGGCATTAGCGATGAACGGGATGTAAGCTTTTACTCCTCCTTGACTTACTTCTTACACGATAGCATCAAAATGGCAATCGCGAACACAAACTGATTTTCGAGAAAAAATAGCAAGGCTTTTAACTTCTATTCCGCCTATATTCTCGCCGTCATATCTCCGCTGTATGTGTAGTTAGAACAAGGCAAATAAATGCAATGAATAGATCTCAACGAACTCTATCTATAGTATAAAAGACAACCCTTAGTCCCTAGGCGTATGGGCGGTAGGGACCGAGACATTTAATAAAAATGGTAATTTTGGCCTTCGAAAACAGAATTTTCTCTACACGAGTAGAACGAAGGGTCTCAGAGTCCCGCCCTTTACACTTTAGCATCCCCGCATGTTCACTAATATTCACGAATAAATTCTAGCAATTCCGATGCAGTTTTTTGTAGTCTTCTACTTCAGCTGTGCATTTTTTATCCCTTGCAGTGAGAGAGTTCCTCTTCACACTGATTATTGTTTACATTAGGTACACATTGACTTTAGTAATTTCAAATTTCTTCTAAAGTTTGGCAATTAGTATTGTTCTTGCTTCATCTGGTAGTTCCTTTGTTGTAGTTTTTAAAAAATATATAATTTTTACTCATTATCTAAGTAGTTTCATAATTATTTGGACATTTATTGTAGTAATAAGCGCATTGTACTTTGTATGCCTTACACCATCTGCAGTGTCTGTTTCTCGTATTTCACATTTTCAGATTTTATTATCCTTGCAACAGACAAAATGTAGACTTCAATTTGGGCAAAAGTTTTCATTGATGTACCAGCTCTAAGCTGAAAGTTGTGGCTATTTTGAAACGAAAATTATTATTCTGAATTGGTTATAATTATTTAACTCCATGAATATACGGACATATTCTAATGTGCGGCATGTTTTGAATGTTTGAAGATAAATATTTGTATGTAAAAATTATCCGTATGTAGGGAATCATTTTCGCGACTGCAGTTTGCCAGTAGGACAATTAGTAATGGAATGAAGTCAAAATGTTATTCATTAAAAAAAATGTTTGTGGTTGCAAATTCTATTTTCAAATTTGAATAATACAAAGTTAGAAAGACAACGAGGATAAAATGTAAACTTTTTCCTCTTTTTTTTCTTTCAAATCAGGTGATGAATGCGTTTTGAGTAGGTCAATTAGTAATGTTTGTTTTTCTATTTATGAATATATTTCCTTGCCATTCTTCATTTGCTTTGCCTTGTTTATGCATTTTATGATGTCTTTGTTGCATTGTTGATTTGAAACATAGATATATTGGAGCTATAAGATTGCTTATGTTTGCAGGCGGAGTCCTTGGGTAGATGGCAGTATGTCGCTGGATTGCCTGACAAGTGATGTGCCCTTCATGTCGCAGACTGGTGTGATCATATTTGCAGCACTGTCCTCGTGACATGCTACAGCTGGACACGTAAAGAGTTGCAATGTGAGGAGAAGACAAGGTTGAAAGAGTGAGTGGTTTAGTTAAATAATACCAGTTTATTTCATGAAATGTATTAAACACCTTAATTGCACTATAAATACGTGTGTGTGTGTAATATGTATAAAGGAATAGAGGACAAATAATTATTAACAATAAGGGACATACTGTAAACTGCATGAAAGCTAATTTCATTGTCAATGATTTTCAGTACCCAACATGTTACAACTGTTAATAGGAGGCTCACAGCATAAAATGTTGACGTCATTATGCTTAGTATTTCGTAAAGAGAAGGAATAGATGATGGAGATGCAATTTGTAATGAGTAACCTTCAATGTAGTGACTATAATATTACATGAGTGCTGTTATAAGTTTAATAAGGAATGTAGGAACAGGATATGTTTATGAAGTCTATTTTAACAAAGGAATGTTTGTATAATGTTGATGGTAATTTTTATAATATACATTTGAATATAGATGTTTGACTATGCCTGTATACTTTGTATTTTATGACAATAAAGTAATGTCGATATGAACAAAATGACATGAATGAGGAATGCTTCCTTTGGACTCTTTGCTTGGAAGCGATCAGCACTTTGTACTTAACTAGTGAGCTAACATAAAATGTATATACGTCATTGAGTTCATACCTTACATTGCAATTGAGGCCAACTACACATGTGTATGACTAAATTTCAGTCTGGTGTGAACAGGGCGCACAGCTGAATAGGACTTAACACGTCCAGCGCCTGAGTGGTCCCTGGGGTCTGCTATCTATATTTTTTGTGCGTGAAGGCAGTCCAGCATCCCACTATAATTCGCGAGCTCTACAGATATCCTGACGGCTGTGGTACCTATAGAATATGGATCAGACCGCTGTGGCCCTTTTCTATCGTTGGTGTTTGGTTGGGGTTTGTTATAGAATTATAAATCTATACATAATGAGATGCATATCACTATGAATAACACATTTCATTTTGATCATTATTTTGCAATGAACTTACAGTAACATTGATACTAATGAATGAACATTTCATCGTACTCTCTTGCTTTAAAATATTCGAAATGCAATTTTAAGTTATAGAAAAATTACATTATCGAACCATGTTTGAAACAGAGTAATTCACATTAGATTTTGTTTGACAAATAATATAACAAAATACAGTACTGAAACCTGTTTATTCTCAATTCACTCTAGTCACACCCAGGTCACTCTTAACTCGCTCTCATGTTAATCCTATACACTTGCAAGTCACTCCCAAATCACTCTTAAGTCACTTTGCATTCACTGTCGAGTCGATCTTCAGTGACACCTAAGTCACTTCCGATTCACTCTTAAGTCACTCCCAATCACTCTCGCATCCCTCTTAAGTCACTCAAAAGTCATTCTCGATTTGTACACGAGTCACTCTAGATATACTCCATAGTCAATCTCGATTCACTCCGAAGTCAGTGCCTAGTCACTCCCAAATCTTTATGTCACTCTCAAGTCAATCCTAAAACACTCCCAAGTCATAATCGAGTCATTCTTAATACACTCTCGATTAAGTCCAAAGTTAATTTTAAAACTCACATAAATCAGTTAACACACACATGATTCTCGATTCACCCTTAAGCCACACCTAACTTACTATGAAGTCACCCTCGATTTGCTACCTAGTCACTCCGGGTTCCGGGCCCAAACTGCGGGTTCCGGTACCCAAACCCCGTGTTCCGGTCCCAAAAATCCTTGTTCCGGTTCCCAAACTCCGGCTTCCGCGACCCAAACTACGGGTTGGGGGTCCAAAACTCCGGGTTCCGTGTCCCTAACTCCGGGTAGGAGTTGCAAAACTCCGGATTCCGGTTCGAGAACACCGGCTCCTTAACTCCGGGTTCCGCTTCCCAAATTCCGGGTTCTGGTTACCAAACTCCGGCTTCCGGTTCCCAAACTCAATGTCCCAAACTGCTGGATCCGGATCCCAAAATCCGGGTTCCTGTTCACAAAGTCCAGGTTCAAAACTCCGGTTTACCGGTACGGCTCCAAAACTAGGGGTCCCAAACTCCGGGTTTCGGGTCCCAAACTCAGGGTTCAGGGTACCAACTCCTGGTTCCGAGTCCAAAAATCCATGTTCCCTGTCTCAAACACCGGGTTACAAACTCTTGGCTCCGGCTCCAAAACTACGGGTCCCACTCTCCACATCCCAAACTCCGGGTCCCGGGCTCAAAATTCCGGGTTCCGGGTCCCAAACTCCGGACCCAAACAACGGGCCCCAAACTCCGGATTTCAATTCCCAAACTCCGGGAAGGGTTCCAAAAATCCGGGTACCGGGTCCCAAAACTCCGGGATCCGGTTCCCAAACACCTTATTCCAAACTCCGTGTTCCGGTTCCCAAACTCGTAATTGGATCACATATGTAATCCACGTATTTGGATCACATATATCATCCATCCATAATTGGATTACATATGTAAGCCACACAGATTTGGATTACACATGTAATCCATCCATAATTGGATTACATATGTAATCCGCACAGATTTGTATTACGTATGTAATCCATCTATAATTGGATTGCACATGTAATCCATCCATAATTGGATTACATATGTAATCCACTCAGATTTGGATTACGTATGTAATCCATCCTTAATTGGATCACATATGTAATCCACGTATTTGGATCACATATGTAATCCATCCATAATTGGATTACATATGTAATCCACACAGATTTCAATGTCATATGTAATCCGTCCTTACAGATTTGGATTACATACGTAATCCATCCATAATTGGATCACATATGTAATCCACGTATTTGGATCACATATATCATCCATCCATAATTAGATTACATATGTAATCCACACAGATTTGGATTACACATGTAATCCATCCATAATTGGATTACATATGTAATCCGCACAGATTTGTATTACGTATGTAATCCATCTATAATTGGATTGCACATGTAATCCATCCATAATTGGATCACATATGTAATCCACGTATTTGGATCACATATGTAATCCATCCATAATTGGATTACATATGTAATCCACACAGATTTCAATGTCATATGTAATCCGTCCTTACAGATTTGGATTACATACGTAATCCATCCATAATTGGATCACATATGTAATCCACGCATTTGGAACACATATGTAATCCATCCATAATTGGAGTCGACCTGGTTGGCAAGTTGGTATAGCGCTGGTCTTCTATGCCCAAGGTTGCGGGTTCGATCCCGGGCCAGATCGATGGCATTTAAGTGTGCTTAAATGCGACAGGCTCATGTCAGTAGATTTACTGGCATGTAAAAGAACTCCTGCGGGACAAAATTCCGGCACATCCGGCGACGCTGATATAACCTCTGCAGTTGCGAGCGTCGTTAAATAAAACAACATTTAACATTTTCCCATAATTGGATTACATATATAATCCACACAAATTTGGATGTCATATCTAATCCATCCATAATTGAATTACACATGTATCCGTAACAGATTTGGATTACATACGTAACCGATCAATTATTGGATTACATATGTAATCCACAGAGATTGGATGTCATATGTAATCCATCCATAATTGGATTACACATGTAACCCTTACAGCTTTGGATTACATACGTATAACATCCATAATTGGATCACATATGTAATCCACGTATTTGGAACACACATGTAATCCATCCATAATTGGATTACATATGTAATCCACACAAATTTGGATTACGTATGTAATCCATCCATAATTGGATTACACATGTAATTCATCCATAATTGGATTACACATGTAATCCATCTATAATTGGATTGCACATGTAATTCATCCATAATTGTATTAGATTTGGATTACGTACGTAATCCAAACTCTGGCTAGGGATCAAAACGCCGGGTTCCGGTTCCCAAACTCCGGCCAGGCTTCCAAAACTCCGGTTTCCGCGTCCTAGACTCCTGGATTCGGGTCCCAAACCCAGGGTTCCGGTTCCTAAACTCCGGGTAGGGTTAAAAAACTACGGCTTCCAATTCCCAAATTCCGGGCAGGGTTCCAAACTCCGGGTTCCTGTTACCAAACTCCGTGTTCCGGTTCCCAAACTCGGGGATCCGGGTTCAAAATTCCGGGTTCCGGTTCCCAAACTCTCGGTTCCGGTTCCCGAACTCCGAGTTCCGGTTCGAAAACTCCTTGTCTCGGTTCTCAAACTGCGGCTACGGTTCCTAAACTCCGAGCAGGTTTCCAAATTCCTGGTTCCGGTTACCCAACTCCGGCTCCCTGTTACAAAACTCCGGGTCCTGAACTCCGGGTATGGTCCCAAACCTCCGGGATCCGTGTCCAAAACTCCCGTTTCCGGGTCTAAACTCCGGGTTACACTTTCCAAACTCCGGGTTCTGATTACCAAACTCCGGCTTCCGGTTCCCAAACTCCGGGTCATGGTTCCAAAAGTCGGGGTTCCAAACTACGGGCTCCGGCTCCAAATATAGGGGTCACAGTCCGGGTTCCGGGTCCCAAACTCCAGGTTCCTGGTCCCAAACTCCGGGTTACTGGTCTCAAACTCCGGGTTTCGGGTCCCAAACTCCGGGTTCCGGTCCCAAACTCCGGGTTCCGGTCCCAAACTCCGGGTTTCGGTTCCCAAACTCAGGGTTCCGTTTCCCAAACTCCGGGTTCCGGGTGACAAACTCCGGGTTCCGGGTGACAAACTCCGTGTTCCGGGTCCGAAACTCCGGGTTCCGAGTCGCAAACTCCCGGTTCCGGTTCCCAAACTCCTGGTTCCTGGTCCAAAACTCGGTGTTTCTGGTCCCATATTCCGGTTTCCGGGTCCCAAGCTCCGGTTTCCGGGTCCCAAGCTCCGGTTTCCGCGTCCCAAACTCCGGGTTCCAGTTCCCAACCTCAGGGTTCCGGTTCCCAAACTCCCGGTTCCGGGTCACAAGTTCCGGGTTCCTGGTCCCAAACTCCGGGATCCTGGTCCCAAAATCTGGGTTCCGGGCCCGAAACTCCAGGATACGGGTCCCAAACTCCGGGTTCCGGGTCCCAAACTCCGGGTTCCGTTTGCCAAACTCCGGATTCATGTTCCGAAAATCCGGGTTCCGTGTCCCAAAGTCCGTGTTCCAAACTCCCGGTTCCGGGTCCCAAACTCTGGCTTTCGGTCCCCAAATTCCGTGTTCCGGTTCCTAAACTCCGGCATTAGGTTCCCAAACTCCTGATTCCGGGTCCCAATCTCAGCGTTCCGGGTCCCAAACTCCGGGTTCCGTTTCTCAAACACAGTGTTCCGGGCCCCAAACGCCGGGTTCCTTGTACCAAACTCCGGGTTCCGGTCCCAAACTCCGGGTTCCGGGTTCCAAACTCCGGGTTCCGGGTACAAATCTGCTTTCGGATCCCAAACTCCGGGCTCCGGTTCCCAAACTCCGGGTTCCAGGTCCCAAACTCCGGGTTCCGCGTCCCAAATTCCGGGTTCCGGTCCCAAACTCCGGGTTCCGGGTTTCAATCTCCTGGTTCCGGGTACCAAACTCCGGGTTCCGGTTTCTAAAGTCAGGGTTCCGTGTCCGAAACTCCTGGTTCCGTGTCCCAAACTCCGGGTTCCGGTCCCAAACTCCGGATTCCGGGTTCCAAACTCAGGGTTCCGTGTCCCAAACTCCGGGTTCCTTTTCTCAAACTCAGGGTTCCGGTTCCCAAATTCCGGGCTCAGGTTTTCAAATTCCCAGTTCCGGGTTCCAAACTCCGGGTTTCGGGTCCCAAACTCAGGGTTCCTGTTCCCAAACTCAGGGTACCGGTTCCCAGACTCCGGGTTCCGGGTCCTAGACTCAGGGTTCCGGTTCCCAAACTCCCGGATGCACTCCCAAACTCCGAGTTCCGGGTCCCAAACTCCGGTGCCCAGATCCGAAAATACGGGTTCCGGTCCCAAACTCCGGCTTTCGAGTCCCAAACTCCGGGTTTCGGTTCCCAAACTCAGGGTTCCGGTTCCCAAACTCACTGTTCCGGTTGCCAAACTCCGGGTTCCGTTTCCCAAATTCCGTGTTCAGGGTCGCAAACTCCGGGTTCAGGGTCCCAAACTCCGGGTCCCGGGTCCGAAACTCCGGGTTCCGTATCCCAGACTCCGGTATCCGGGTCCCAAACTCAGGTTTCCTGTTCCCAAACTCAGGGTTCCGGTTCTCAGACTCAGGGTTCCGGGTCCCAAACTCCGGGTTCCGGGTCCCAAACTCCGGGTCCCGGGTCCCAAACTCCGGATTCCGGGTCCCAAACTCATGCTTGCGGTTCCCAAACTCCGGGTTTCGGTTCCCAAAATCCGGGTTCAGGGTCATAAACTCCGGGTTCCGGGTCCCAAACTGCGGTTTCCGGGTTCCAAACTCCGGTTTCCTAGTCCAAAAATCCGAGTTCCGGGTCCCAAACCCCGGCTTGCGGTTCCCAAACTCTGGGTTCCGGGTCCGACACTCCTGGTTATGTTTAAAAAATCCGGGTTCCTTGTACCAAACTCCGGGTACAAGTTCCGAAACTCCGGGTTCCACTTCGCAAAAGTCCTGTAACCGGTTCCAAAACTGCGGGTTCCAAAATCCGGATTCCGATTCCCAAACTCCGGGTCCAAAACTCCATGTTGCTTTTCCCAATATGCGGGGTCCTGTTCCCAAAATCAAGGGTCCTAACACCGGGTTTCGGGTCCCAAAAGTCGCGTTCGCAACTCAAAATGCTTGTTCCTGTCATGAAATCAGGGTTGCTGGTCCTAAACGAAAAAAATTCAAAAAACAATTTGTGAATATAAAAAAGATTTCCAGCAAGGCAATTTTCAAAAAATAATTTGAAACAACACTTGAAAATTATTGTCAAGAATAAAAATTATTACAAAAATAAAATAAAATATTGTCAAAAATTTTTTCAAAAAATGTTAAATAAAAAATATTTCCAATAGAAATTTTTAAACGAATAATTTTTCAAAGAATCATTGAATAAAAAAAAAATTCGAAAAATTAAAAAAATATATATATATTTTCAAGAAATTAAAAAAAATTTTCAAAAAATTAAAAATTCAAAAATATATTTTAAAAATTCAAAAATAAATTTGAAAAAATATATAAAAAAATTTTAAAAATTTTCAAAAAATTGCATTTATTTAAATTTGTTTCAAAATTTTTTGAAATTTTCTTTGAAAATTTTTTTTTTAATTTTATTGAATACATATTTTTTATTTTTGGAAATCTAGTATTTAAGATTTTTTGGAAATTTGTTTCACAATTTCTTTTGAAAATTGTTTTTAAAAAAAAAAAAATTAAAACAAAACTACAAAAAAAATAAAAAATTCAAAAAAAAAAGTTGTGAAAAGAAATTTAAAAAAAATTAAAAATATATTTAAAAACATTCAAAATTGAACTTGAAAAAGCAGTATAATATTTTTTAAAATTTCAAAATTGAAATTTTTTTTAAAATGTTTCATTATATTTTAAAATTTATTTTTTATTTTTTTTTTAAATTGAGCATTTAAGATTTTTTTTTTAAATTTGTTTGACAATTTTTAATGATTTTTTTTTTAAATTTTACAAAAAAAATTTCCAAAAATTTTCAAAATAAAATTTGTCAAAAAATTTTAGAAAAAATAATATAAATAAATTGTCAAAAATATTTTCAAAAAATTTAAAATAAAAAAAATTTCGAAATGAAATATTGAAACATTAAATAAAAATAAAAATTTAAAGAAACAAAAAAAAAATAATTATGGAAAAAAATAAGAAAATAAATATTTTTTCAAGAGAATTAAAAAAAAATGTTCAAAAAAATTATGAAACGAAATAAAAAAATATTTTTAAAAATTCAGAAATGAATTTGAAAAAAGAGAAAAAGAATAAATTTTTTTTCAAAATTGATATTCTTTTGAAAATCTGTTTCAAAAATTTTTTATATTTTTTTTTAAATATTTTTTTGAGAATTTTTTTGAAAATTTTGTTATTTAAGATTTTTTGGAAATTTGTTTGACAATTCTTCTTTTGAAAAATTGAAAAAAATTGAAAAACAATTTTACAATGAATTTTCAAAAAAAAATTTAAATCTAAAATAGTTAATTATAAAAATATAAATTTGAAAAATGATTTTAATAAAATTTAATAAGAATTTTAAAACAGGTTAAAAAAATTAACAAAAAAATCGAAAACATATTGAAGAAGAAAATCTTTCAAATAAGTTTTCGAGAAAGAAGCTTAATTTTCAAAGTTGTTTCTGAAAATTCTTTTTCATTCCACTTGTTTTTGAAACATTTTTTTAAATAATTTAAAAAAAATAATTTTTAAATTTGTTTAAATTTGTTTTCATAATTTTGTTTTGGAACCGGAACACGCAGTTTGGGGCTAATTGCTTGCGTCCGCTGTTTGGGACCTGGTGGTTTGGAACCATGTCAAGATTTTGGGAACCGGAACCCCGAGTTTGGAATCCTGCCGGATGTTTGGGAACTGGAACCCGGAGTTTGGAAATTGGAACCATGATTTTGGGAACCGGAACCCTGAGTTTTTGAGCCGAAACCCGGAGTTTTGGGACCCGGATTTTGTGAACCGTAAGCCGTGGTTTGGGACCTGGAACCCGGAATTTTGGGACCCGGAGTTTGGGAACCGGAACCCGGGATTTGAAACAGGGATCCCGGAGTTTAGGACATGGAACCCGGAGTTTGGGACCCGGAACCTGGAGTTTCAAACCCGGAACCCGGAGTTTGGGGCCGGAACCCGTGGTTTGGGAACTGGAACCCGGAATTTTGGGACCCTGACGCGGAGTTTTGGGAATAGGAACCCGGAGTTTGGGGACTAGAACCCGGAGTTTGGGCACTCGGAACCCGGAGTTTGGGAACCGGACCCGGAGTTTGGTTACCGGAACCCTGAGTTTGGGACCTGGAAACCCGAGTTTGGGACCCTGAACCCGGAGTTTTGGACTCGGAACACGGAGTTTGGGAACCGGAACCCAGAGTTTGGGAACAGGAACCCGGAGTATGGGAACCGGAACCCGGAGATTGGGACCAGGAGCCAGGAGTTTTGGACAAGGAACCCGGAGTATGGGAACCGGAACCCGGAGTTTGGGAACCGGAACCCGGAGATTGGGACCAGGAGCCAGGAGTTTTGGACAAGGAACTCGGAGTTTGGGAACCGGAACCCGGAGTTTGGGAACTGGAACTCGGAGTTTGGGAACTGGAACCCGGAATTTTGGGACCGGAACCCGTGGTTTGGGAACAGGAACACGGAATTTTGGGAGCCGGAACTTGGAGATTGGGACGGGAAACTGGAGTTTGGGAACCGGAAACCGGAGTTTCAAACCCGGAACCCGGAGTTTCAAACCCGGAACCCGGAGTTTCAAACCCGGAACCCGGAGTTTGGGGACTGGAACCCGGAGATTGGGGATTGGAACCCGAAGTTTGGGGCCGGAACCTGGAGTTTGGGGACCGGAACCCGTGGATTGGAAACTGGAACCCGGAATTTTGGGACCCTGACAATGAGTTTGGGAACCGGAACCCAGAGTTTGGGAACATGAACCCGGAGTTTGGGGACTGGAACCCGGAGTTTGGGTACGGGAACGCGGAGTTTGGGATCCGGAACCCGGAGTTTGGGAACAGGAGCCGGAGTTTGATAACCGGAAACCGGAGTTTAGGACCCGGCCACCGGAGTTTGGGACCCTGAACCCGGAGTTTTGGACGCGGAAAACGGAGTTTGGGACCCAGAACCCGGAGTTTGGGAACAGGAAGCCGGAGTTTGGGAACCGAAACCCGGGGTTTGTGAACCGGAACCCGGAGATTTGGACCAGGAACCCGGAGTTTTGGACCAGGAACTCGGAGTTTGGGAACCGGAACCCGGAGTTTGAGAACCGGAATCCGGAGTTTGGGGACTGGAACCATGAGTTTGGGGAACGGAATCCGGAGTTTGGGACTGAACCCGGAATTTTGGGACCCGGAGTTTGGGAGCCGGAACCCGGAGTTTGGGACCGGAAACGAGTTTGGGAACCGGAACCCGGAGTTTCAAGCCCAGAACCCGGAGTTTGAGACTGTAACCCGGAGTTTGGGGTCCTGAACCCGTGGTTTTGGGAACTGGAACCCGGAATTTTGGGACCCTGACCCGGAGTTTGGGAACAGGAACCCGGAGTTTGGGGACCGGAACCCGGAGTTTGGGGAACGGAACCCGTGGTTTGGGAACTGTAACCCAGAATTTTGCAACCCGGAGTTTGGGATCCGGAACCCGGAGTTTGGGAACCGGACCCGGAGTTTGTTAACCGGAACCCGGAGTTTGGGACCCGTAAACCGGAGTTTGTGACAACGAAACCGGAGTTTGGGACCCTGAACCCGGAGTTTTGGACGCGGAACCCGGAGTTTGGGAACCGGAACCCGGAATTTGGGGACTGGAACCCGGAATTTTGGGACCGGAACCCGTGGATTGGGAACAGGAACCCGGAATTTTGGGAGCCGGAACCCGGAGTTTCAAACCCGGAACCCGGATTTTGGGGACTGGAACCCGGAGTTTGGGGATTGGAACCCGGAGTTTGGGGCCGGAACCTGGAGTTTGGGGACCGGAACCCGTGGATTGGAAACTGGAACCCGGAATTTTGGGACCCTGACAATGAGTTTGGGAACCGGAACCCAGAGTTTGGGAACATGAACCCGGAGTTTGGGGACTGGAACCCGGAGTTTGGGTACGGGAACGCGGAGTTTGGGATCCGGAACCCGGAGTTTGGGAACCGGACCCGGAGTTTGATAACCGGAAACCGGAGTTTGGGACCCGGCCACCGGAGTTTGGGACCCTGAACCCGGAGTTTTGGACGCGGAACACGTAGTTTGGGACCCGGAACACGGAGTTTGGGAACAGGAAGCCGGAGTTTGGGAACCGAAACCCGGGGTATGTGAACCGGAACCCGGAGATTTGGACCAGGAACCCGGAGTTTTGGACCAGGAACTCGGAGTTTGGGAACCGGAACCCGGAGTTTGAGAACCGGAACCCGGAGTTTGAAGACTGGAACCATGAGTTTGGGGAACGGAACCCGGAGTTTGGGAACTGAACCCGGAATTTTGGGACCCGGAGTTTGGGAGCCGGAACCCGGAGTTTGGGACCGGAAACTGGAGTTTGGGAACCGGAACCCGGAGTTTCAAGCCCAAAACCCGGAGTTTGGGACTGGAACCCGGAGTTTGGGGTCCGGAACCCGTAGATTTGGGAACTGGAACCCGGAATTTTGGGACCCTGACCCGGAGTTTGGGAACAGGAACCCGGAGTTTTGGACCAGGACGTCGGAGTTTGGGAACCGGAACCCGGAGTTTTGGAACCGGAACCCGGAGTTTGGGGACTGGAACCCAGAGTTTGGAGACCGGACCCCGGAGTTTGGGGAACGGAAGCCGTGGTTTGGGAACTGTAACCCGGAATTTTGCAACCCTGAGTTTGGGATCCGGAACCCGGAATTTTGGGACCCTGACCCGAAGTTTGGGAACAGGAACCGGGGGTTTTGGACCAGGACCTCGGAGTTTGGTAACCGGAACCCGGAGTTTGGATACCGGAACCCGGAGTTTGGGGACCGGAACCCGGAGTTTGGGGAACGGAACCCGTGGTTTGGGAACTGTAACCCGGAATTTTGCAACCCTGAGTTTGGGATCCGGAACCCGGATTTTGGGAACCGGACCCGGAGTTTGGTAACCGGAACCCGGAGTTTGGGACCCGTAAACCGGAGTTTGTGACACGTAAACCGGAGTTTGGGACCCTGAACCCGGAGTTTTGGACGCGGAACCCGGAGTTTGGGAACCGGAACCCGGAATTTGGGGACTGGAACCCGGAGTTTGGTGACCGGAACCCGGAGTTTCGGGAACGGAACCCGTGGTTTGGGAACTGTAACCCGGAATTTTGCAACCCTGATTTTGGGATCCGCAACCCGGAGTTTGGGATCCGGAACCCGGAGTTTGGGAACAGGACCCGGAGTTTGGTAACCGTAACCCGGAGTTTGATACCCGGAAACCGGAGTTTGGGACCCTGAACCCGGACTTTAGGACGCGGAACCCGAAGTTTGGGAACCGGAACCCGGAGTTTGGGAACCGGAACCCGGAATTTTGGGACCCGGAGTTTGGGAGCCGGAACCCGGAGTTTTGGGACCGGAAAGTGGATTTTGGGAACCGGAACCCGGAGTTTGGAGACATGAACCAGGAGTTTGGTACCTGGAACCCGGAGTTTGGGACCCGGAAACCGGAATTTGGTAAGCAGAACCCGGAGTTTTGGACCCGGAACCCGGAGTTTTGGACCGGAACCCGGAGTTTGGGACCCGGAACCCGGATTTTGGGACCCGGAACCCGGAGTTTTTACCCTTAACCCGGAGTTTTGCCCAGTAACCCGGAGATTGGGAGCCGGAACCCGGAGTTAGGCAACCGGAACTCGGAGTTTGAGACCCTGAACCCGGAGTTTGGGAACCGGAATCCGGAGTTTGGGAACCGGAACTCGGAGGTTGGGACCAGTAACCCGGAGATTGG
Organism: Periplaneta americana; assembly: GCF_040183065.1. Taxonomy (NCBI): domain Eukaryota; kingdom Metazoa; phylum Arthropoda; class Insecta; order Blattodea; family Blattidae; genus Periplaneta; species Periplaneta americana. Next base: position 182,820,289 of record NC_091126.1, read on the forward strand.
AACCCCTATATTTGTAGCCGGAGCCCGTAGTTTGGAACCCCGACTTTTGGAATCATGACCCGGAGTTTGGGAACCGGAACCTGGAGTTTGGTAATCAGAACCCGGAGTTTGGCAAGCGGCAACCGGAGTTGAGACCCGGAAACTGGAGTTTTGAACTCGGATCCCGGATGTTGGGACCATACCCGGAGTTCAGGACCCGGAGTTGGGTAACAGGGACCCGGAGTTGGGTAACCGGAAGCAGGAATTTGGAAACGTGCTCGGAGTTTAGAAACCGTACCCGCAGTTTGAGAACCGGGACAAGGAGTTTCCGAACCGGAACCCGGAGTTCGGGAACCGGAACCCAGAGTTTGGGAACCGGAACCCGGAGTTTTGGACCCGGATCCCGGAGTTTGGGAACCGGAACACGGAGTTTGGTGACAGGAACCCGGAGTTTGGAACCCTGCCAGGAATTTGGGAACCGGAAGCCATAGATTTTGAACCCTACCCGGAGTTTAGGAACCGGAACCCTGGGTTTGGGACCCGAATCCAGGAGTCTGGGACCCGGAAACCGGAGTTTTGGAAGCCTGGCCGGAGTTTGGGAAGCGGAACCCGGCGTTTTGATTCCTAGCCAGAGTTTAGGATTACGTACGTAATCCAAATCTAATACAATTATGGATGGATTACATGTGCAATCCAATTATAGATGGATTACATGTGTAATCCAATTATGGATGAATTACATGTGTAATACAATTATGGATGGATTACATACGTAATCCAATTATGGATGGATTACATGTGTGTTCCAAATACGTGGATTACATATGTGATCCAATTATGGATGGATTACGTATGTAATCCAAAGCTGTAAGGATTACATGTGTAATCCAATTATGGATGGTTTACATATGTAATCCAATAATGGATCCGTTACGTATGTAATTAAAATATGTTACGGATACCTGTGTAATTCAATTATGGATGGATTAGATATGACATCCAAATTTGTGTGGATTACATATGTAATCCAATTATGGATGGATTACATATGTGTTCCAAATGCGTGGATTACATATGTGATCCAGTTATGTATGGATTACGTATGTAATCCAAATCTGTAAGTTCGGATTACATATGACATTGAAATCTGTGTGGATTACATATGTAATCCAATTATGGATGGATTACATATGTTATCCAAATACGTGGATTACATATGTGATCCAATTAATGATGGTTTACATACGTTACCCAAATCTGAGTGGATTACATATGTAATCCAATTATGGATGGATTACATGTGCAATCCAATTATAGATGGATTACATACGTAATACAAATCTGTGCGGATTACATATGTAATCCAATTATGGATGGATTACATGTGTAATCCAAATCTGTGTGACTTACATATGTAATCCAATTATGGATGGATGATATATGTGATCCAAATACGTGGATTACATATGTGATCCAATTACGAGTTTGGGAACCGGAACACGGAGTTTGGAATAAGGTGTTTGGGAACCGGATCCCGGAGTTTTGGGACCCGGTACCCGGATTTTTGGAACCCTACCCGGAGTTTGGGAATCGAAATCCGGAGTTTGGGGCCCGTTGTTTGGGTCCGGAGTTTGGGACCCGGAACCCGGAATTTTGAGCCCGGGACCCGGAGTTTGGGATGTGGAGAGTGGGACCCGTAGTTTTGGAGCCGGAGCCAAGAGTTTGTAACCCGGTGTTTGAGACAGGGAACATGGATTTTTGGACTCGGAACCAGGAGTTGGTACCCTGAACCCTGAGTTTGGGACCCGAAACCCGGAGTTTGGGACCCCTAGTTTTGGAGCCGTACCGGTAAACCGGAGTTTTGAACCTGGACTTTGTGAACAGGAACCCGGATTTTGGGATCCGGATCCAGCAGTTTGGGACATTGAGTTTGGGAACCGGAAGCCGGAGTTTGGTAACCAGAACCCGGAATTTGGGAAGCGGAACCCGGAGTTAAGGAGCCGGTGTTCTCGAACCGGAATCCGGAGTTTTGCAACTCCTACCCGGAGTTAGGGACACGGAACCCGGAGTTTTGGACCCCCAACCCGTAGTTTGGGTCGCGGAAGCCGGAGTTTGGGAACCGGAACAAGGATTTTTGGGACCGGAACACGGGGTTTGGGTACCGGAACCCGCAGTTTGGGCCCGGAACCCGGAGTGACTAGGTAGCAAATCGAGGGTGACTTCATAGTAAGTTAGGTGTGGCTTAAGGGTGAATCGAGAATCATGTGTGTGTTAACTGATTTATGTGAGTTTTAAAATTAACTTTGGACTTAATCGAGAGTGTATTAAGAATGACTCGATTATGACTTGGGAGTGTTTTAGGATTGACTTGAGAGTGACATAAAGATTTGGGAGTGACTAGGCACTGACTTCGGAGTGAATCGAGATTGACTATGGAGTATATCTAGAGTGACTCGTGTACAAATCGAGAATGACTTTTGAGTGACTTAAGAGGGATGCGAGAGTGATTGGGAGTGACTTAAGAGTGAATCGGAAGTGACTTAGGTGTCACTGAAGATCGACTCGACAGTGAATGCAAAGTGACTTAAGAGTGATTTGGGAGTGACTTGCAAGTGTATAGGATTAACATGAGAGCGAGTTAAGAGTGACCTGGGTGTGACTAGAGTGAATTGAGAATAAACAGGTTTCAGTACTGTATTTTGTTATATTATTTGTCAAACAAAATCTAATGTGAATTACTCTGTTTCAAACATGGTTCGATAATGTAATTTTTCTATAACTTAAAACTGCATTTCGAATATTTTAAAGCAAGAGAGTACGATGAAATGTTCATTCATTAGTATCAATGTTACTGTAAGTTCATTGCAAAATAATGATCAAAATGAAATGTGTTATTCATAGTGATATGCATCTCATTATGTATAGATTTATAATTCTATAACAAACCCCAACCAAACACCAACGATAGAAAAGGGCCACAGCGGTCTGATCCATATTCTATAGGTACCACAGCCGTCAGGATATCTGTAGAGCTCGCGAATTATAGTGGGATGCTGGACTGCCTTCACGCACAAAAAATATAGATAGCAGACCCCAGGGACCACTCAGGCGCTGGACGTGTTAAGTCCTATTCAGCTGTGCGCCCTGTTCACACCAGACTGAAATTTAGTCATACACATGTGTAGTTGGCCTCAATTGCAATGTAAGGTATGAACTCAATGACGTATATACATTTTATGTTAGCTCACTAGTTAAGTACAAAGTGCTGATCGCTTCCAAGCAAAGAGTCCAAAGGAAGCATTCCTCATTCATGTCATTTTGTTCATATCGACATTACTTTATTGTCATAAAATACAAAGAATACAGGCATAGTCAAACATCTATATTCAAATGTATATTATAAAAATTACCATCAACATTATACAAACATTCCTTTGTTAAAATAGACTTCATAAACATTTCGTGTTCCTACATTCCTTATTAAACTTATAACAGCACTCATGTAATATTATAGTCACTACATTGAAGGTTACTCATTACAAATTGCATCTCCATCATCTATTCCTTCTCTTTACGAAATACTAAGCATAATGACGTCAACATTTTATGCTGTGAGCATCCTATTAACAGTTGTAACATGTTGGGTACTGAAAATCATTGACAATGAAATTAGCTTTTATGCAGTTTACAGTATGTCCCTTATTGTTAAGAATTATTTCTCCTCTATTCCTTTATACATATTACACACACACGTATTTATAGTGCAATTAAGGTGTTTAATACATTTCATGAAATAAACTGGTATTATTTAACTAAACCACTCACTCTTTCAACCTTGTCTTCTCCTCACATTGCAACTCTTTACGTGTCCAGCTGTAGCATGTCACGAGGACAGTGCTGCAAATATGATCACACCAGTCTGCGACATGAAGGGCACATCACTTGTCAGGCAATCCAGCGACATACTGCCATCTACCCAAGGACTCCGCCTGCAAACATAAGCAATCTTATAGCTCCAATATATCTATGTTTCAAATCAACAATGCAACAGGGACATCATAAAATGCATAAACAAGGCAAAGCAAATGAAGAATGGCAAGGAAATATATTCATAAATAGAAAAACAAACATTACTAATTGACCTACTCAAAACGCATTCATCACCTGATTTGAAAGAAAAAAAAGAGGAAAAAGTTTACATTTTATCCTCGTTGTCTTTCTAACTTTGTATTATTCAAATTTGAAAATAGAATTTGCAACCTCAAACATTTTTTTTAATGAATAACATTTTGACTTCATTCCAATACTAATTGTCCTACTGGCAAACTGCTGGCGCGAAAATGATTCCCTACATACGGACAATTTTTACATACAAATATTTATCTTCAAGCATTCAAAACATACCGCACATTAGAATATATCCGTATATTCATGGAGTTAAATAAATATAACCAATTCAGAATAATAATTTTCGTTTCAAAATAGCCACAACTTTCAGCTTAGAGCTGGTACATCAATGAAGACTTTTGCCCAAATTGAAGTCTACATTTTGTCTGTTGCAAGGATAATAAAATCTGAAAATGTGAAATACGAGAAACAGACACTGCAGATGGTGTAAGGCATACAAAGTACAATGCGCTTATTACTACAATAAATGTCCAAATAATTATGAAACTACTTAGATAAAGAGTAAAAATTATATATTTTTTAAAAAATGAAACAAAGGAGCTACCAGATGAAACAAGAACAATACTAATTGCCAAATTTTGAAGAAATTTGACATTACTTAAGATGTGTACCTAATGTAAACAATAATCAGTGTGAAGAGGAACTCTATCACTACAAGGGATAAAAAATGCAGAGCTGAAGCACAGAACTACAAAAAAGTGCATCGGATTTGCTCGAATTTATTCGGGAATATTAGTGAAAATGCGGGGATGCTAATGTGTAAAGGGCGGTACTCTGAGCCTCTTCGTTCTACTCGTGTAGAGAAAAATCTGTTTTCGAAGGCCAAAATTACCATTTTTATTATATATCTCGGTCCCTACAGCCCATACGCCTAGGCACTGAGGGTTGTCTTTTATACTATAGATAGAGTTCGTTGAGATCTATTCACTGCATTTATTTGCTTTGTTCTCACTACAAATACAGCGGAGATATGGCGGCGAAAATGTAGACGGAATAGAAGTTTAAAAGCCTTGCTACTTTTTCTCGAAAATCAGTTTGTGTTCGCGATTCCCATTTTGATGCTATCGTGTAAGAAGTAAGTCAAGGGGGAGTAAAAGCTTACATCCCGTTCATCGATATCGCCATTAATTACGAAATAATGGCAATTCTGAGGAACGAGACGCGGTCCTGCATTCCCCCTTGACCCTTCCGCCGACATTCTAGCCGCCATAACTTCGCAGTGCGTGCAGTAAGAACAAAGCCGAAGAGTGCGTTGAATACAGCTTGTCGAACTCTATCTTCAGTATAAAGGACAACTCTCTATCCCCGTTCGTTTGGACAGGAGAGGCCGGCAAAATTTCAAAAAATGGTCATTTTGACCTTCCAAAACGGAATTTTTTTTACACAAGGAAAACGAAGCGACTCAGAGGCCCGCCCTTTTAACTGTAGCATCCCCGCAGGTTGCCTAGTAATCACCGCTAATATGCGGCAAATCCGCCGCACTTTTTTCTACCCTTATTTTTAGGGTACCTAAAATATTTCAGACTCTAACTCCGGCAATAATGGCCATACCGAGGAACGGGATGCGATCCTGTATTCCCCCTTGACTAACTTCTTACACGATAGCATCAAAATGGCAATCGCGAACACAAACTGATTTTCGAGAAAAAAAGGGGAAGGGTTTAAACCACCCTTCCGCCGACATTCTAGCCGCCATAACTTCGCAGTGCGTGCAGTAAGAACAAAGCCGAAGAGTGCGTTGAATACAGCTTGTCGAACTCTATCTTCAGTATAAAGGACAACTCTCTATCCCCGTTCGTTTGGACAGGAGAGGCCGGCAAAATTTCAAAAAATGGTCATTTTGACCTTCCAAAACGGAATTTTTTTTACACAAGGAAAACGAAGCGACTCAGAGGCCCGCCCTTTTAACTGTAGCATCCCCGCAGGTTGCCTAGTAATCACCGCTAATATGCGGCAAATCCGCCGCACTTTTTTCTACCCTTATTTTTAGGGTACCTAAAATATTTCAGACTCTAACTCCGGCAATAATGGCCATACCGAGGAACGGGATGCGGTCCTGTATTCCCCCTTGACTAACTTCTTACACGATAGCATCAAAATGGCAATCGCGAACACAAACTGATTTTCGAGAAAAAAAGGGGAAGGGTTTAAACCACCCTTCCGCCGACATTCTAGCCGCCATAACTTCGCAGTGCGTGCAGTAAGAACAAAGCCGAAGAGTGCGTTGAATACAGCTTGTCGAACTCTATCTTCAGTATAAAGGACAACTCTCTATCCCCGTTCGTTTGGACAGGAGAGGCCGGCAAAATTTCAAAAAATGGTCATTTTGACCTTCCAAAACGGAATTTTTTTTACACAAGGAAAACGAAGCGACTCAGAGGCCCGCCCTTTTAACTGTAGCATCCCCGCAGGTTGCCTAGTAATCACCGCTAATATGCGGCAAATCCGCCGCACTTTTTTCTACCCTTATTTTTAGGGTACCTAAAATATTTCAGACTCTAACTCCGGCAATAATGGCCATACCGAGGAACGGGATGCGGTCCTGTATTCCCCCTTGACTAACTTCTTACACGATAGCATCAAAATGGCAATCGCGAACACAAACTGATTTTCGAGAAAAAAAGGGGAAGGGTTTAAACCACCCTTCCGCCGACATTCTAGCCGCCATAACTTCGCAGTGCGTGCAGTAAGAACAAAGCCGAAGAGTGCGTTGAATACAGCTTGTCGAACTCTATCTTCAGTATAAAGGACAACTCTCTATCCCCGTTCGTTTGGACAGGAGAGGCCGGCAAAATTTCAAAAAATGGTCATTTTGACCTTCCAAAACGGAATTTTTTTTACACAAGGAAAACGAAGCGACTCAGAGGCCCGCCCTTTTAACTGTAGCATCCCCGCAGGTTGCCTAGTAATCACCGCTAATATGCGGCAAATCCGCCGCACTTTTTTCTACCCTTATTTTTAGGGTACCTAAAATATTTCAGACTCTAACTCCGGCAATAATGGCCATACCGAGGAACGGGATGCGGTCCTGTATTCCCCCTTGACTAACTTCTTACACGATAGCATCAAAATGGCAATCGCGAACACAAACTGATTTTCGAGAAAAAAAGGGGAAGGGTTTAAACCACCCTTCCGCCGACATTCTAGCCGCCATAACTTCGCAGTGCGTGCAGTAAGAACAAAGCCGAAGAGTGCGTTGAATACAGCTTGTCGAACTCTATCTTCAGTATAAAGGACAACTCTCTATCCCCGTTCGTTTGGACAGGAGAGGCCGGCAAAATTTCAAAAAATGGTCATTTTGACCTTCCAAAACGGAATTTTTTTTACACAAGGAAAACGAAGCGACTCAGAGGCCCGCCCTTTTAACTGTAGCATCCCCGCAGGTTGCCTAGTAATCACCGCTAATATGCGGCAAATCCGCCGCACTTTTTTCTACCCTTATTTTTAGGGTACCTAAAATATTTCAGACTCTAACTCCGGCAATAATGGCCATACCGAGGAACGGGATGCGATCCTGTATTCCCCCTTGACTAACTTCTTACACGATAGCATCAAAATGGCAATCGCGAACACAAACTGATTTTCGAGAAAAAAAGGGGAAGGGTTTAAACCACCCTTCCGCCGACATTCTAGCCGCCATAACTTCGCAGTGCGTGCAGTAAGAACAAAGCTGAAGAGTGCGTTGAATACAGCTTGTCGAACTCTATCTTCAGTATAAAGGACAACTCTCTATCCCCGTTCGTTTGGACAGGAGAGGCCGGCAAAATTTCAAAAAATGGTCATTTTGACCTTCCAAAACGGAATTTTTTTTACACAAGGAAAACGAAGCGACTCAGAGGCCCGCCCTTTTAACTGTAGCATCCCCGCAGGTTGCCTAGTAATCACCGCTAATATGCGGCAAATCCGCCGCACTTTTTTCTACCCTTATTTTTAGGGTACCTAAAATATTTCAGACTCTAACTCCGGCAATAATGGCCATACCGAGGAACGGGATGCGGTCCTGTATTCCCCCTTGACTAACTTCTTACACGATAGCATCAAAATGGCAATCGCGAACACAAACTGATTTTCGAGAAAAAAAGGGGAAGGGTTTAAACCACCCTTCCGCCGACATTCTAGCCGCCATAACTTCGCAGTGCGTGCAGTAAGAACAAAGCCGAAGAGTGCGTTGTATACAGCTTGTAGAACTCTATCTTCAGTATAAAGGACAACTCTCTATCCCCGTTCGTTTGGACAGGAGAGGACGGCAAAATTTCAAAAAATGGTCATTTTGACCTTCCAAAACGGAATTTTTTTTACACAAGGAAAACGAAGCGACTCAGAGGCCCGCCCTTTTAACTGTAGCATCCCCGCAGGTTGCCTCGTAATCACCGCTAATATGCGGCAAATCCGCCGCACTTTTTTCTACCCTTATTTTTAGGGTACCTAAAATATTTCAGACTCTAACTCCGGCAATAATGGCCATACCGAGGAACGGGATGCGGTCCTGTATTGCCCCTTGACTAACTTCTTACACGATAGCATCAAAATGGCAATCGCGAACACAAACTGATTTTCGAGAAAAAAAGGGGAAGGGTTTAAACCACCCTTCCGCCGACATTCTAGCCGCCATAACTTCGCAGTGCGTGCAGTAAGAACAAAGCCGAAGAGTGCGTTGAATACAGCTTGTCGAACTCTATCTTCAGTATAAAGGACAACTCTCTATCCCCGTTCGTTTGGACAGGAGAGGCCGGCAAAATTTCAAAAAATGGTCATTTTGACCTTCCAAAACGGAATTTTTTTTACACAAGGAAAACGAAGCGACTCAGAGGCCCGCCCTTTTAACTGTAGCATCCCCGCAGGTTGCCTAGTAATCACCGCTAATATGCGGCAAATCCGCCGCACTTTTTTCTACCCTTATTTTTAGGGTACCTAAAATATTTCAGACTCTAACTCCGGCAATAATGGCCATACCGAGGAACGGGATGCGGTCCTGTATTCCCCCTTGACTAACTTCTTACACGATAGCATCAAAATGGCAATCGCGAACACAAACTGATTTTCGAGAAAAAAAGGGGAAGGGTTTAAACCACCCTTCCGCCGACATTCTAGCCGCCATAACTTCGCAGTGCGTGCAGTAAGAACAAAGCCGAAGAGTGCGTTGAATACAGCTTGTCGAACTCTATCTTCAGTATAAAGGACAACTCTCTATCCCCGTTCGTTTGGACAGGAGAGGCCGGCAAAATTTCAAAAAATGGTCATTTTGACCTTCCAAAACGGAATTTTTTTTACACAAGGAAAACGAAGCGACTCAGAGGCCCGCCCTTTTAACTGTAGCATCCCCGCAGGTTGCCTAGTAATCACCGCTAATATGCGGCAAATCCGCCGCACTTTTTTCTACCCTTATTTTTAGGGTACCTAAAATATTTCAGACTCTAACTCCGGCAATAATGGCCATACCGAGGAACGGGATGCGGTCCTGTATTCCCCCTTGACTAACTTCTTACACGATAGCATCAAAATGGCAATCGCGAACACAAACTGATTTTCGAGAAAAAAAGGGGAAGGGTTTAAACCACCCTTCCGCCGACATTCTAGCCGCCATAACTTCGCAGTGCGTGCAGTAAGAACAAAGCCGAAGAGTGCGTTGAATACAGCTTGTCGAACTCTATCTTCAGTATAAAGGACAACTCTCTATCCCCGTTCGTTTGGACAGGAGAGGCCGGCAAAATTTCAAAAAATGGTCATTTTGACCTTCCAAAACGGAATTTTTTTTACACAAGGAAAACGAAGCGACTCAGAGGCCCGCCCTTTTAACTGTAGCATCCCCGCAGGTTGCCTAGTAATCACCGCTAATATGCGGCAAATCCGCCGCACTTTTTTCTACCCTTATTTTTAGGGTACCTAAAATATTTCAGACTCTAACTCCGGCAATAATGGCCATACCGAGGAACGGGATGCGGTCCTGTATTCCCCCTTGACTAACTTCTTACACGATAGCATCAAAATGGCAATCGCGAACACAAACTGATTTTCGAGAAAAAAAGGGGAAGGGTTTAAACCACCCTTCCGCCGACATTCTAGCCGCCATAACTTCGCAGTGCGTGCAGTAAGAACAAAGCCGAAGAGTGCGTTGAATACAGCTTGTCGAACTCTATCTTCAGTATAAAGGACAACTCTCTATCCCCGTTCGTTTGGACAGGAGAGGCCGGCAAAATTTCAAAAAATGGTCATTTTGACCTTCCAAAACGGAATTTTTTTTACACAAGGAAAACGAAGCGACTCAGAGGCCCGCCCTTTTAACTGTAGCATCCCCGCAGGTTGCCTAGTAATCACCGCTAATATGCGGCAAATCCGCCGCACTTTTTTCTACCCTTATTTTTAGGGTACCTAAAATATTTCAGACTCTAACTCCGGCAATAATGGCCATACCGAGGAACGGGATGCGATCCTGTATTCCCCCTTGACTAACTTCTTACACGATAGCATCAAAATGGCAATCGCGAACACAAACTGATTTTCGAGAAAAAAAGGGGAAGGGTTTAAACCACCCTTCCGCCGACATTCTAGCCGCCATAACTTCGCAGTGCGTGCAGTAAGAACAAAGCCGAAGAGTGCGTTGAATACAGCTTGTCGAACTCTATCTTCAGTATAAAGGACAACTCTCTATCCCCGTTCGTTTGGACAGGAGAGGCCGGCAAAATTTCAAAAAATGGTCATTTTGACCTTCCAAAACGGAATTTTTTTTACACAAGGAAAACGAAGCGACTCAGAGGCCCGCCCTTTTAACTGTAGCATCCCCGCAGGTTGCCTAGTAATCACCGCTAATATGCGGCAAATCCGCCGCACTTTTTTCTACCCTTATTTTTAGGGTACCTAAAATATTTCAGACTCTAACTCCGGCAATAATGGCCATACCGAGGAACGGGATGCGGTCCTGTATTCCCCCTTGACTAACTTCTTACACGATAGCATCAAAATGGCAATCGCGAACACAAACTGATTTTCGAGAAAAAAAGGGGAAGGGTTTAAACCACCCTTCCGCCGACATTCTAGCCGCCATAACTTCGCAGTGCGTGCAGTAAGAACAAAGCCGAAGAGTGCGTTGAATACAGCTTGTCGAACTCTATCTTCAGTATAAAGGACAACTCTCTATCCCCGTTCGTTTGGACAGGAGAGGCCGGCAAAATTTCAAAAAATGGTCATTTTGACCTTCCAAAACGGAATTTTTTTTACACAAGGAAAACGAAGCGACTCAGAGGCCCGCCCTTTTAACTGTAGCATCCCCGCAGGTTGCCTAGTAATCACCGCTAATATGCGGCAAATCCGCCGCACTTTTTTCTACCCTTATTTTTAGGGTACCTAAAATATTTCAGACTCTAACTCCGGCAATAATGGCCATACCGAGGAACGGGATGCGGTCCTGTATTCCCCCTTGACTAACTTCTTACACGATAGCATCAAAATGGCAATCGCGAACACAAACTGATTTTCGAGAAAAAAAGGGGAAGGGTTTAAACCACCCTTCCGCCGACATTCTAGCCGCCATAACTTCGCAGTGCGTGCAGTAAGAACAAAGCCGAAGAGTGCGTTGAATACAGCTTGTCGAACTCTATCTTCAGTATAAAGGACAACTCTCTATCCCCGTTCGTTTGGACAGGAGAGGCCGGCAAAATTTCAAAAAATGGTCATTTTGACCTTCCAAAACGGAATTTTTTTTACACAAGGAAAACGAAGCGACTCAGAGGCCCGCCCTTTTAACTGTAGCATCCCCGCAGGTTGCCTAGTAATCACCGCTAATATGCGGCAAATCCGCCGCACTTTTTTCTACCCTTATTTTTAGGGTACCTAAAATATTTCAGACTCTAACTCCGGCAATAATGGCCATACCGAGGAACGGGATGCGATCCTGTATTCCCCCTTGACTAACTTCTTACACGATAGCATCAAAATGGCAATCGCGAACACAAACTGATTTTCGAGAAAAAAAGGGGAAGGGTTTAAACCACCCTTCCGCCGACATTCTAGCCGCCATAACTTCGCAGTGCGTGCAGTAAGAACAAAGCTGAAGAGTGCGTTGAATACAGCTTGTCGAACTCTATCTTCAGTATAAAGGACAACTCTCTATCCCCGTTCGTTTGGACAGGAGAGGCCGGCAAAATTTCAAAAAATGGTCATTTTGACCTTCCAAAACGGAATTTTTTTTACACAAGGAAAACGAAGCGACTCAGAGGCCCGCCCTTTTAACTGTAGCATCCCCGCAGGTTGCCTAGTAATCACCGCTAATATGCGGCAAATCCGCCGCACTTTTTTCTACCCTTATTTTTAGGGTACCTAAAATATTTCAGACTCTAACTCCGGCAATAATGGCCATACCGAGGAACGGGATGCGGTCCTGTATTCCCCCTTGACTAACTTCTTACACGATAGCATCAAAATGGCAATCGCGAACACAAACTGATTTTCGAGAAAAAAAGGGGAAGGGTTTAAACCACCCTTCCGCCGACATTCTAGCCGCCATAACTTCGCAGTGCGTGCAGTAAGAACAAAGCCGAAGAGTGCGTTGAATACAGCTTGTCGAACTCTATCTTCAGTATAAAGGACAACTCTCTATCCCCGTTCGTTTGGACAGGAGAGGCCGGCAAAATTTCAAAAAATGGTCATTTTGACCTTCCAAAACGGAATTTTTTTTACACAAGGAAAACGAAGCGACTCAGAGGCCCGCCCTTTTAACTGTAGCATCCCCGCAGGTTGCCTAGTAATCACCGCTAATATGCGGCAAATCCGCCGCACTTTTTTCTACCCTTATTTTTAGGGTACCTAAAATATTTCAGACTCTAACTCCGGCAATAATGGCCATACCGAGGAACGGGATGCGGTCCTGTATTCCCCCTTGACTAACTTCTTACACGATAGCATCAAAATGGCAATCGCGAACACAAACTGATTTTCGAGAAAAAAAGGGGAAGGGTTTAAACCACCCTTCCGCCGACATTCTAGCCGCCATAACTTCGCAGTGCGTGCAGTAAGAACAAAGCCGAAGAGTGCGTTGAATACAGCTTGTAGAACTCTATCTTCAGTATAAAGGACAACTCTCTATCCCCGTTCGTTTGGACAGGAGAGGACGGCAAAATTTCAAAAAATGGTCATTTTGACCTTCCAAAACGGAATTTTTTTTACACAAGGAAAACGAAGCGACTCAGAGGCCCGCCCTTTTAACTGTAGCATCCCCGCAGGTTGCCTCGTAATCACCGCTAATATGCGGCAAATCCGCCGCACTTTTTTCTACCCTTATTTTTAGGGTACCTAAAATATTTCAGACTCTAACTCCGGCAATAATGGCCATACCGAGGAACGGGATGCGGTCCTGTATTGCCCCTTGACTAACTTCTTACACGATAGCATCAAAATGGCAATCGCGAACACAAACTGATTTTCGAGAAAAAAAGGGGAAGGGTTTAAACCACCCTTCCGCCGACATTCTAGCCGCCATAACTTCGCAGTGCGTGCAGTAAGAACAAAGCCGAAGAGTGCGTTGAATACAGCTTGTCGAACTCTATCTTCAGTATAAAGGACAACTCTCTATCCCCGTTCGTTTGGACAGGAGAGGCCGGCAAAATTTCAAAAAATGGTCATTTTGACCTTCCAAAACGGAATTTTTTTTACACAAGGAAAACGAAGCGACTCAGAGGCCCGCCCTTTTAACTGTAGCATCCCCGCAGGTTGCCTAGTAATCACCGCTAATATGCGGCAAATCCGCCGCACTTTTTTCTACCCTTATTTTTAGGGTACCTAAAATATTTCAGACTCTAACTCCGGCAATAATGGCCATACCGAGGAACGGGATGCGGTCCTGTATTCCCCCTTGACTAACTTCTTACACGATAGCATCAAAATGGCAATCGCGAACACAAACTGATTTTCGAGAAAAAAAGGGGAAGGGTTTAAACCACCCTTCCGCCGACATTCTAGCCGCCATAACTTCGCAGTGCGTGCAGTAAGAACAAAGCCGAAGAGTGCGTTGAATACAGCTTGTCGAACTCTATCTTCAGTATAAAGGACAACTCTCTATCCCCGTTCGTTTGGACAGGAGAGGCCGGCAAAATTTCAAAAAATGGTCATTTTGACCTTCCAAAACGGAATTTTTTTTACACAAGGAAAACGAAGCGACTCAGAGGCCCGCCCTTTTAACTGTAGCATCCCCGCAGGTTGCCTAGTAATCACCGCTAATATGCGGCAAATCCGCCGCACTTTTTTCTACCCTTATTTTTAGGGTACCTAAAATATTTCAGACTCTAACTCCGGCAATAATGGCCATACCGAGGAACGGGATGCGGTCCTGTATTCCCCCTTGACTAACTTCTTACACGATAGCATCAAAATGGCAATCGCGAACACAAACTGATTTTCGAGAAAAAAAGGGGAAGGGTTTAAACCACCCTTCCGCCGACATTCTAGCCGCCATAACTTCGCAGTGCGTGCAGTAAGAACAAAGCCGAAGAGTGCGTTGAATACAGCTTGTCGAACTCTATCTTCAGTATAAAGGACAACTCTCTATCCCCGTTCGTTTGGACAGGAGAGGCCGGCAAAATTTCAAAAAATGGTCATTTTGACCTTCCAAAACGGAATTTTTTTTACACAAGGAAAACGAAGCGACTCAGAGGCCCGCCCTTTTAACTGTAGCATCCCCGCAGGTTGCCTAGTAATCACCGCTAATATGCGGCAAATCCGCCGCACTTTTTTCTACCCTTATTTTTAGGGTACCTAAAATATTTCAGACTCTAACTCCGGCAATAATGGCCATACCGAGGAACGGGATGCGGTCCTGTATTCCCCCTTGACTAACTTCTTACACGATAGCATCAAAATGGCAATCGCGAACACAAACTGATTTTCGAGAAAAAAAGGGGAAGGGTTTAAACCACCCTTCCGCCGACATTCTAGCCGCCATAACTTCGCAGTGCGTGCAGTAAGAACAAAGCCGAAGAGTGCGTTGAATACAGCTTGTCGAACTCTATCTTCAGTATAAAGGACAACTCTCTATCCCCGTTCGTTTGGACAGGAGAGGCCGGCAAAATTTCAAAAAATGGTCATTTTGACCTTCCAAAACGGAATTTTTTTTACACAAGGAAAACGAAGCGACTCAGAGGCCCGCCCTTTTAACTGTAGCATCCCCGCAGGTTGCCTAGTAATCACCGCTAATATGCGGCAAATCCGCCGCACTTTTTTCTACCCTTATTTTTAGGGTACCTAAAATATTTCAGACTCTAACTCCGGCAATAATGGCCATACCGAGGAACGGGATGCGGTCCTGTATTCCCCCTTGACTAACTTCTTACACGATAGCATCAAAATGGCAATCGCGAACACAAACTGATTTTCGAGAAAAAAAGGGGAAGGGTTTAAACCACCCTTCCGCCGACATTCTAGCCGCCATAACTTCGCAGTGCGTGCAGTAAGAACAAAGCCGAAGAGTGCGTTGAATACAGCTTGTCGAACTCTATCTTCAGTATAAAGGACAACTCTCTATCCCCGTTCGTTTGGACAGGAGAGGCCGGCAAAATTTCAAAAAATGGTCATTTTGACCTTCCAAAACGGAATTTTTTTTACACAAGGAAAACGAAGCGACTCAGAGGCCCGCCCTTTTAACTGTAGCATCCCCGCAGGTTGCCTAGTAATCACCGCTAATATGCGGCAAATCCGCCGCACTTTTTTCTACCCTTATTTTTAGGGTACCTAAAATATTTCAGACTCTAACTCCGGCAATAATGGCCATACCGAGGAACGGGATGCGGTCCTGTATTCCCCCTTGACTAACTTCTTACACGATAGCATCAAAATGGCAATCGCGAACACAAACTGATTTTCGAGAAAAAAAGGGGAAGGGTTTAAACCACCCTTCCGCCGACATTCTAGCCGCCATAACTTCGCAGTGCGTGCAGTAAGAACAAAGCCGAAGAGTGCGTTGAATACAGCTTGTCGAACTCTATCTTCAGTATAAAGGACAACTCTCTATCCCCGTTCGTTTGGACAGGAGAGGCCGGCAAAATTTCAAAAAATGGTCATTTTGACCTTCCAAAACGGAATTTTTTTTACACAAGGAAAACGAAGCGACTCAGAGGCCCGCCCTTTTAACTGTAGCATCCCCGCAGGTTGCCTAGTAATCACCGCTAATATGCGGCAAATCCGCCGCACTTTTTTCTACCCTTATTTTTAGGGTACCTAAAATATTTCAGACTCTAACTCCGGCAATAATGGCCATACCGAGGAACGGGATGCGGTCCTGTATTCCCCCTTGACTAACTTCTTACACGATAGCATCAAAATGGCAATCGCGAACACAAACTGATTTTCGAGAAAAAAAGGGGAAGGGTTTAAACCACCCTTCCGCCGACATTCTAGCCGCCATAACTTCGCAGTGCGTGCAGTAAGAACAAAGCCGAAGAGTGCGTTGAATACAGCTTGTAGAACTCTATCTTCAGTATAAAGGACAACTCTCTATCCCCGTTCGTTTGGACAGGAGAGGACGGCAAAATTTCAAAAAATGGTCATTTTGACCTTCCAAAACGGAATTTTTTTTACACAAGGAAAACGAAGCGACTCAGAGGCCCGCCCTTTTAACTGTAGCATCCCCGCAGGTTGCCTCGTAATCACCGCTAATATGCGGCAAATCCGCCGCACTTTTTTCTACCCTTATTTTTAGGGTACCTAAAATATTTCAGACTCTAACTCCGGCAATAATGGCCATACCGAGGAACGGGATGCGGTCCTGTATTCCCCCTTGACTAACTTCTTACACGATAGCATCAAAATGGCAATCGCGAACACAAACTGATTTTCGAGAAAAAAAGGGGAAGGGTTTAAACCACCCTTCCGCCGACATTCTAGCCGCCATAACTTCGCAGTGCGTGCAGTAAGAACAAAGCCGAAGAGTGCGTTGAATACAGCTTGTCGAACTCTATCTTCAGTATAAAGGACAACTCTCTATCCCCGTTCGTTTGGACAGGAGAGGCCGGCAAAATTTCAAAAAATGGTCATTTTGACCTTCCAAAACGGAATTTTTTTTACACAAGGAAAACGAAGCGACTCAGAGGCCCGCCCTTTTAACTGTAGCATCCCCGCAGGTTGCCTAGTAATCACCGCTAATATGCGGCAAATCCGCCGCACTTTTTTCTACCCTTATTTTTAGGGTACCTAAAATATTTCAGACTCTAACTCCGGCAATAATGGCCATACCGAGGAACGGGATGCGGTCCTGTATTCCCCCTTGACTAACTTCTTACACGATAGCATCAAAATGGCAATCGCGAACACAAACTGATTTTCGAGAAAAAAAGGGGAAGGGTTTAAACCACCCTTCCGCCGACATTCTAGCCGCCATAACTTCGCAGTGCGTGCAGTAAGAACAAAGCCGAAGAGTGCGTTGAATACAGCTTGTCGAACTCTATCTTCAGTATAAAGGACAACTCTCTATCCCCGTTCGTTTGGACAGGAGAGGCCGGCAAAATTTCAAAAAATGGTCATTTTGACCTTCCAAAACGGAATTTTTTTTACACAAGGAAAACGAAGCGACTCAGAGGCCCGCCCTTTTAACTGTAGCATCCCCGCAGGTTGCCTAGTAATCACCGCTAATATGCGGCAAATCCGCCGCACTTTTTTCTACCCTTATTTTTAGGGTACCTAAAATATTTCAGACTCTAACTCCGGCAATAATGGCCATACCGAGGAACGGGATGCGGTCCTGTATTCCCCCTTGACTAACTTCTTACACGATAGCATCAAAATGGCAATCGCGAACACAAACTGATTTTCGAGAAAAAAAGGGGAAGGGTTTAAACCACCCTTCCGCCGACATTCTAGCCGCCATAACTTCGCAGTGCGTGCAGTAAGAACAAAGCCGAAGAGTGCGTTGAATACAGCTTGTCGAACTCTATCTTCAGTATAAAGGACAACTCTCTATCCCCGTTCGTTTGGACAGGAGAGGCCGGCAAAATTTCAAAAAATGGTCATTTTGACCTTCCAAAACGGAATTTTTTTTACACAAGGAAAACGAAGCGACTCAGAGGCCCGCCCTTTTAACTGTAGCATCCCCGCAGGTTGCCTAGTAATCACCGCTAATATGCGGCAAATCCGCCGCACTTTTTTCTACCCTTATTTTTAGGGTACCTAAAATATTTCAGACTCTAACTCCGGCAATAATGGCCATACCGAGGAACGGGATGCGGTCCTGTATTCCCCCTTGACTAACTTCTTACACGATAGCATCAAAATGGCAATCGCGAACACAAACTGATTTTCGAGAAAAAAAGGGGAAGGGTTTAAACCACCCTTCCGCCGACATTCTAGCCGCCATAACTTCGCAGTGCGTGCAGTAAGAACAAAGCCGAAGAGTGCGTTGAATACAGCTTGTAGAACTCTATCTTCAGTATAAAGGACAACTCTCTATCCCCGTTCGTTTGGACAGGAGAGGACGGCAAAATTTCAAAAAATGGTCATTTTGACCTTCCAAAACGGAATTTTTTTTACACAAGGAAAACGAAGCGACTCAGAGGCCCGCCCTTTTAACTGTAGCATCCCCGCAGGTTGCCTCGTAATCACCGCTAATATGCGGCAAATCCGCCGCACTTTTTTCTACCCTTATTTTTAGGGTACCTAAAATATTTCAGACTCTAACTCCGGCAATAATGGCCATACCGAGGAACGGGATGCGGTCCTGTATTCCCCCTTGACTAACTTCTTACACGATAGCATCAAAATGGCAATCGCGAACACAAACTGATTTTCGAGAAAAAAAGGGGAAGGGTTTAAACCACCCTTCCGCCGACATTCTAGCCGCCATAACTTCGCAGTGCGTGCAGTAAGAACAAAGCCGAAGAGTGCGTTGAATACAGCTTGTAGAACTCTATCTTCAGTATAAAGGACAACTCTCTATCCCCGTTCGTTTGGACAGGAGAGGACGGCAAAATTTCAAAAAATGGTCATTTTGAACTTCCAAAACGGAATTTTTTTTACACAAGGAAAACGAAGCGACTCAGAGGCCCGCCCTTTTAACTGTAGCATCCCCGCAGGTTGCCTCGTAATCACCGCTAATATGCGGCAAATCCGCCGCACTTTTTTCTACCCTTATTTTTAGGGTACCTAAAATATTTCAGACTCTAACTCCGGCAATAATGGCCATACCGAGGAACGGGATGCGGTCCTGTATTCCCCCTTGACTAACTTCTTACACGATAGCATCAAAATGGCAATCGCGAACACAAACTGATTTTCGAGAAAAAAAGGGGAAGGGTTTAAACCACCCTTCCGCCGACATTCTAGCCGCCATAACTTCGCAGTGCGTGCAGTAAGAACAAAGCCGAAGAGTGCGTTGAATACAGCTTGTCGAACTCTATCTTCAGTATAAAGGACAACTCTCTATCCCCGTTCGTTTGGACAGGAGAGGCCGGCAAAATTTCAAAAAATGGTCATTTTGACCTTCCAAAACGGAATTTTTTTTACACAAGGAAAACGAAGCGACTCAGAGGCCCGCCCTTTTAACTGTAGCATCCCCGCAGGTTGCCTAGTAATCACCGCTAATATGCGGCAAATCCGCCGCACTTTTTTCTACCCTTATTTTTAGGGTACCTAAAATATTTCAGACTCTAACTCCGGCAATAATGGCCATACCGAGGAACGGGATGCGGTCCTGTATTCCCCCTTGACTAACTTCTTACACGATAGCATCAAAATGGCAATCGCGAACACAAACTGATTTTCGAGAAAAAAAGGGGAAGGGTTTAAACCACCCTTCCGCCGACATTCTAGCCGCCATAACTTCGCAGTGCGTGCAGTAAGAACAAAGCCGAAGAGTGCGTTGAATACAGCTTGTCGAACTCTATCTTCAGTATAAAGGACAACTCTCTATCCCCGTTCGTTTGGACAGGAGAGGCCGGCAAAATTTCAAAAAATGGTCATTTTGACCTTCCAAAACGGAATTTTTTTTACACAAGGAAAACGAAGCGACTCAGAGGCCCGCCCTTTTAACTGTAGCATCCCCGCAGGTTGCCTAGTAATCACCGCTAATATGCGGCAAATCCGCCGCACTTTTTTCTACCCTTATTTTTAGGGTACCTAAAATATTTCAGACTCTAACTCCGGCAATAATGGCCATACCGAGGAACGGGATGCGGTCCTGTATTCCCCCTTGACTAACTTCTTACACGATAGCATCAAAATGGCAATCGCGAACACAAACTGATTTTCGAGAAAAAAAGGGGAAGGGTTTAAACCACCCTTCCGCCGACATTCTAGCCGCCATAACTTCGCAGTGCGTGCAGTAAGAACAAAGCCGAAGAGTGCGTTGAATACAGCTTGTCGAACTCTATCTTCAGTATAAAGGACAACTCTCTATCCCCGTTCGTTTGGACAGGAGAGGCCGGCAAAATTTCAAAAAATGGTCATTTTGACCTTCCAAAACGGAATTTTTTTTACACAAGGAAAACGAAGCGACTCAGAGGCCCGCCCTTTTAACTGTAGCATCCCCGCAGGTTGCCTAGTAATCACCGCTAATATGCGGCAAATCCGCCGCACTTTTTTCTACCCTTATTTTTAGGGTACCTAAAATATTTCAGACTCTAACTCCGGCAATAATGGCCATACCGAGGAACGGGATGCGGTCCTGTATTCCCCCTTGACTAACTTCTTACACGATAGCATCAAAATGGCAATCGCGAACACAAACTGATTTTCGAGAAAAAAAGGGGAAGGGTTTAAACCACCCTTCCGCCGACATTCTAGCCGCCATAACTTCGCAGTGCGTGCAGTAAGAACAAAGCCGAAGAGTGCGTTGAATACAGCTTGTCGAACTCTATCTTCAGTATAAAGGACAACTCTCTATCCCCGTTCGTTTGGACAGGAGAGGCCGGCAAAATTTCAAAAAATGGTCATTTTGACCTTCCAAAACGGAATTTTTTTTACACAAGGAAAACGAAGCGACTCAGAGGCCCGCCCTTTTAACTGTAGCATCCCCGCAGGTTGCCTAGTAATCACCGCTAATATGCGGCAAATCCGCCGCACTTTTTTCTACCCTTATTTTTAGGGTACCTAAAATATTTCAGACTCTAACTCCGGCAATAATGGCCATACCGAGGAACGGGATGCGGTCCTGTATTCCCCCTTGACTAACTTCTTACACGATAGCATCAAAATGGCAATCGCGAACACAAACTGATTTTCGAGAAAAAAAGGGGAAGGGTTTAAACCACCCTTCCGCCGACATTCTAGCCGCCATAACTTCGCAGTGCGTGCAGTAAGAACAAAGCCGAAGAGTGCGTTGAATACAGCTTGTCGAACTCTATCTTCAGTATAAAGGACAACTCTCTATCCCCGTTCGTTTGGACAGGAGAGGCCGGCAAAATTTCAAAAAATGGTCATTTTGACCTTCCAAAACGGAATTTTTTTTACACAAGGAAAACGAAGCGACTCAGAGGCCCGCCCTTTTAACTGTAGCATCCCCGCAGGTTGCCTAGTAATCACCGCTAATATGCGGCAAATCCGCCGCACTTTTTTCTACCCTTATTTTTAGGGTACCTAAAATATTTCAGACTCTAACTCCGGCAATAATGGCCATACCGAGGAACGGGATGCGATCCTGTATTCCCCCTTGACTAACTTCTTACACGATAGCATCAAAATGGCAATCGCGAACACAAACTGATTTTCGAGAAAAAAAGGGGAAGGGTTTAAACCACCCTTCCGCCGACATTCTAGCCGCCATAACTTCGCAGTGCGTGCAGTAAGAACAAAGCTGAAGAGTGCGTTGAATACAGCTTGTCGAACTCTATCTTCAGTATAAAGGACAACTCTCTATCCCCGTTCGTTTGGACAGGAGAGGCCGGCAAAATTTCAAAAAATGGTCATTTTGACCTTCCAAAACGGAATTTTTTTTACACAAGGAAAACGAAGCGACTCAGAGGCCCGCCCTTTTAACTGTAGCATCCCCGCAGGTTGCCTAGTAATCACCGCTAATATGCGGCAAATCCGCCGCACTTTTTTCTACCCTTATTTTTAGGGTACCTAAAATATTTCAGACTCTAACTCCGGCAATAATGGCCATACCGAGGAACGGGATGCGGTCCTGTATTCCCCCTTGACTAACTTCTTACACGATAGCATCAAAATGGCAATCGCGAACACAAACTGATTTTCGAGAAAAAAAGGGGAAGGGTTTAAACCACCCTTCCGCCGACATTCTAGCCGCCATAACTTCGCAGTGCGTGCAGTAAGAACAAAGCCGAAGAGTGCGTTGAATACAGCTTGTCGAACTCTATCTTCAGTATAAAGGACAACTCTCTATCCCCGTTCGTTTGGACAGGAGAGGCCGGCAAAATTTCAAAAAATGGTCATTTTGACCTTCCAAAACGGAATTTTTTTTACACAAGGAAAACGAAGCGACTCAGAGGCCCGCCCTTTTAACTGTAGCATCCCCGCAGGTTGCCTAGTAATCACCGCTAATATGCGGCAAATCCGCCGCACTTTTTTCTACCCTTATTTTTAGGGTACCTAAAATATTTCAGACTCTAACTCCGGCAATAATGGCCATACCGAGGAACGGGATGCGGTCCTGTATTCCCCCTTGACTAACTTCTTACACGATAGCATCAAAATGGCAATCGCGAACACAAACTGATTTTCGAGAAAAAAAGGGGAAGGGTTTAAACCACCCTTCCGCCGACATTCTAGCCGCCATAACTTCGCAGTGCGTGCAGTAAGAACAAAGCCGAAGAGTGCGTTGAATACAGCTTGTAGAACTCTATCTTCAGTATAAAGGACAACTCTCTATCCCCGTTCGTTTGGACAGGAGAGGACGGCAAAATTTCAAAAAATGGTCATTTTGACCTTCCAAAACGGAATTTTTTTTACACAAGGAAAACGAAGCGACTCAGAGGCCCGCCCTTTTAACTGTAGCATCCCCGCAGGTTGCCTCGTAATCACCGCTAATATGCGGCAAATCCGCCGCACTTTTTTCTACCCTTATTTTTAGGGTACCTAAAATATTTCAGACTCTAACTCCGGCAATAATGGCCATACCGAGGAACGGGATGCGGTCCTGTATTGCCCCTTGACTAACTTCTTACACGATAGCATCAAAATGGCAATCGCGAACACAAACTGATTTTCGAGAAAAAAAGGGGAAGGGTTTAAACCACCCTTCCGCCGACATTCTAGCCGCCATAACTTCGCAGTGCGTGCAGTAAGAACAAAGCCGAAGAGTGCGTTGAATACAGCTTGTCGAACTCTATCTTCAGTATAAAGGACAACTCTCTATCCCCGTTCGTTTGGACAGGAGAGGCCGGCAAAATTTCAAAAAATGGTCATTTTGACCTTCCAAAACGGAATTTTTTTTACACAAGGAAAACGAAGCGACTCAGAGGCCCGCCCTTTTAACTGTAGCATCCCCGCAGGTTGCCTAGTAATCACCGCTAATATGCGGCAAATCCGCCGCACTTTTTTCTACCCTTATTTTTAGGGTACCTAAAATATTTCAGACTCTAACTCCGGCAATAATGGCCATACCGAGGAACGGGATGCGGTCCTGTATTCCCCCTTGACTAACTTCTTACACGATAGCATCAAAATGGCAATCGCGAACACAAACTGATTTTCGAGAAAAAAAGGGGAAGGGTTTAAACCACCCTTCCGCCGACATTCTAGCCGCCATAACTTCGCAGTGCGTGCAGTAAGAACAAAGCCGAAGAGTGCGTTGAATACAGCTTGTCGAACTCTATCTTCAGTATAAAGGACAACTCTCTATCCCCGTTCGTTTGGACAGGAGAGGCCGGCAAAATTTCAAAAAATGGTCATTTTGACCTTCCAAAACGGAATTTTTTTTACACAAGGAAAACGAAGCGACTCAGAGGCCCGCCCTTTTAACTGTAGCATCCCCGCAGGTTGCCTAGTAATCACCGCTAATATGCGGCAAATCCGCCGCACTTTTTTCTACCCTTATTTTTAGGGTACCTAAAATATTTCAGACTCTAACTCCGGCAATAATGGCCATACCGAGGAACGGGATGCGGTCCTGTATTCCCCCTTGACTAACTTCTTACACGATAGCATCAAAATGGCAATCGCGAACACAAACTGATTTTCGAGAAAAAAAGGGGAAGGGTTTAAACCACCCTTCCGCCGACATTCTAGCCGCCATAACTTCGCAGTGCGTGCAGTAAGAACAAAGCCGAAGAGTGCGTTGAATACAGCTTGTCGAACTCTATCTTCAGTATAAAGGACAACTCTCTATCCCCGTTCGTTTGGACAGGAGAGGCCGGCAAAATTTCAAAAAATGGTCATTTTGACCTTCCAAAACGGAATTTTTTTTACACAAGGAAAACGAAGCGACTCAGAGGCCCGCCCTTTTAACTGTAGCATCCCCGCAGGTTGCCTAGTAATCACCGCTAATATGCGGCAAATCCGCCGCACTTTTTTCTACCCTTATTTTTAGGGTACCTAAAATATTTCAGACTCTAACTCCGGCAATAATGGCCATACCGAGGAACGGGATGCGATCCTGTATTCCCCCTTGACTAACTTCTTACACGATAGCATCAAAATGGCAATCGCGAACACAAACTGATTTTCGAGAAAAAAAGGGGAAGGGTTTAAACCACCCTTCCGCCGACATTCTAGCCGCCATAACTTCGCAGTGCGTGCAGTAAGAACAAAGCCGAAGAGTGCGTTGAATACAGCTTGTCGAACTCTATCTTCAGTATAAAGGACAACTCTCTATCCCCGTTCGTTTGGACAGGAGAGGCCGGCAAAATTTCAAAAAATGGTCATTTTGACCTTCCAAAACGGAATTTTTTTTACACAAGGAAAACGAAGCGACTCAGAGGCCCGCCCTTTTAACTGTAGCATCCCCGCAGGTTGCCTAGTAATCACCGCTAATATGCGGCAAATCCGCCGCACTTTTTTCTACCCTTATTTTTAGGGTACCTAAAATATTTCAGACTCTAACTCCGGCAATAATGGCCATACCGAGGAACGGGATGCGGTCCTGTATTCCCCCTTGACTAACTTCTTACACGATAGCATCAAAATGGCAATCGCGAACACAAACTGATTTTCGAGAAAAAAAGGGGAAGGGTTTAAACCACCCTTCCGCCGACATTCTAGCCGCCATAACTTCGCAGTGCGTGCAGTAAGAACAAAGCCGAAGAGTGCGTTGAATACAGCTTGTCGAACTCTATCTTCAGTATAAAGGACAACTCTCTATCCCCGTTCGTTTGGACAGGAGAGGCCGGCAAAATTTCAAAAAATGGTCATTTTGACCTTCCAAAACGGAATTTTTTTTACACAAGGAAAACGAAGCGACTCAGAGGCCCGCCCTTTTAACTGTAGCATCCCCGCAGGTTGCCTAGTAATCACCGCTAATATGCGGCAAATCCGCCGCACTTTTTTCTACCCTTATTTTTAGGGTACCTAAAATATTTCAGACTCTAACTCCGGCAATAATGGCCATACCGAGGAACGGGATGCGGTCCTGTATTCCCCCTTGACTAACTTCTTACACGATAGCATCAAAATGGCAATCGCGAACACAAACTGATTTTCGAGAAAAAAAGGGGAAGGGTTTAAACCACCCTTCCGCCGACATTCTAGCCGCCATAACTTCGCAGTGCGTGCAGTAAGAACAAAGCCGAAGAGTGCGTTGAATACAGCTTGTCGAACTCTATCTTCAGTATAAAGGACAACTCTCTATCCCCGTTCGTTTGGACAGGAGAGGCCGGCAAAATTTCAAAAAATGGTCATTTTGACCTTCCAAAACGGAATTTTTTTTACACAAGGAAAACGAAGCGACTCAGAGGCCCGCCCTTTTAACTGTAGCATCCCCGCAGGTTGCCTAGTAATCACCGCTAATATGCGGCAAATCCGCCGCACTTTTTTCTACCCTTATTTTTAGGGTACCTAAAATATTTCAGACTCTAACTCCGGCAATAATGGCCATACCGAGGAACGGGATGCGGTCCTGTATTCCCCCTTGACTAACTTCTTACACGATAGCATCAAAATGGCAATCGCGAACACAAACTGATTTTCGAGAAAAAAAGGGGAAGGGTTTAAACCACCCTTCCGCCGACATTCTAGCCGCCATAACTTCGCAGTGCGTGCAGTAAGAACAAAGCCGAAGAGTGCGTTGAATACAGCTTGTAGAACTCTATCTTCAGTATAAAGGACAACTCTCTATCCCCGTTCGTTTGGACAGGAGAGGACGGCAAAATTTCAAAAAATGGTCATTTTGACCTTCCAAAACGGAATTTTTTTTACACAAGGAAAACGAAGCGACTCAGAGGCCCGCCCTTTTAACTGTAGCATCCCCGCAGGTTGCCTCGTAATCACCGCTAATATGCGGCAAATCCGCCGCACTTTTTTCTACCCTTATTTTTAGGGTACCTAAAATATTTCAGACTCTAACTCCGGCAATAATGGCCATACCGAGGAACGGGATGCGGTCCTGTATTCCCCCTTGACTAACTTCTTACACGATAGCATCAAAATGGCAATCGCGAACACAAACTGATTTTCGAGAAAAAAAGGGGAAGGGTTTAAACCACCCTTCCGCCGACATTCTAGCCGCCATAACTTCGCAGTGCGTGCAGTAAGAACAAAGCCGAAGAGTGCGTTGAATACAGCTTGTCGAACTCTATCTTCAGTATAAAGGACAACTCTCTATCCCCGTTCGTTTGGACAGGAGAGGCCGGCAAAATTTCAAAAAATGGTCATTTTGACCTTCCAAAACGGAATTTTTTTTACACAAGGAAAACGAAGCGACTCAGAGGCCCGCCCTTTTAACTGTAGCATCCCCGCAGGTTGCCTAGTAATCACCGCTAATATGCGGCAAATCCGCCGCACTTTTTTCTACCCTTATTTTTAGGGTACCTAAAATATTTCAGACTCTAACTCCGGCAATAATGGCCATACCGAGGAACGGGATGCGGTCCTGTATTCCCCCTTGACTAACTTCTTACACGATAGCATCAAAATGGCAATCGCGAACACAAACTGATTTTCGAGAAAAAAAGGGGAAGGGTTTAAACCACCCTTCCGCCGACATTCTAGCCGCCATAACTTCGCAGTGCGTGCAGTAAGAACAAAGCCGAAGAGTGCGTTGAATACAGCTTGTCGAACTCTATCTTCAGTATAAAGGACAACTCTCTATCCCCGTTCGTTTGGACAGGAGAGGCCGGCAAAATTTCAAAAAATGGTCATTTTGACCTTCCAAAACGGAATTTTTTTTACACAAGGAAAACGAAGCGACTCAGAGGCCCGCCCTTTTAACTGTAGCATCCCCGCAGGTTGCCTAGTAATCACCGCTAATATGCGGCAAATCCGCCGCACTTTTTTCTACCCTTATTTTTAGGGTACCTAAAATATTTCAGACTCTAACTCCGGCAATAATGGCCATACCGAGGAACGGGATGCGGTCCTGTATTCCCCCTTGACTAACTTCTTACACGATAGCATCAAAATGGCAATCGCGAACACAAACTGATTTTCGAGAAAAAAAGGGGAAGGGTTTAAACCACCCTTCCGCCGACATTCTAGCCGCCATAACTTCGCAGTGCGTGCAGTAAGAACAAAGCCGAAGAGTGCGTTGAATACAGCTTGTCGAACTCTATCTTCAGTATAAAGGACAACTCTCTATCCCCGTTCGTTTGGACAGGAGAGGCCGGCAAAATTTCAAAAAATGGTCATTTTGACCTTCCAAAACGGAATTTTTTTTACACAAGGAAAACGAAGCGACTCAGAGGCCCGCCCTTTTAACTGTAGCATCCCCGCAGGTTGCCTAGTAATCACCGCTAATATGCGGCAAATCCGCCGCACTTTTTTCTACCCTTATTTTTAGGGTACCTAAAATATTTCAGACTCTAACTCCGGCAATAATGGCCATACCGAGGAACGGGATGCGGTCCTGTATTCCCCCTTGACTAACTTCTTACACGATAGCATCAAAATGGCAATCGCGAACACAAACTGATTTTCGAGAAAAAAAGGGGAAGGGTTTAAACCACCCTTCCGCCGACATTCTAGCCGCCATAACTTCGCAGTGCGTGCAGTAAGAACAAAGCCGAAGAGTGCGTTGAATACAGCTTGTCGAACTCTATCTTCAGTATAAAGGACAACTCTCTATCCCCGTTCGTTTGGACAGGAGAGGCCGGCAAAATTTCAAAAAATGGTCATTTTGACCTTCCAAAACGGAATTTTTTTTACACAAGGAAAACGAAGCGACTCAGAGGCCCGCCCTTTTAACTGTAGCATCCCCGCAGGTTGCCTAGTAATCACCGCTAATATGCGGCAAATCCGCCGCACTTTTTTCTACCCTTATTTTTAGGGTACCTAAAATATTTCAGACTCTAACTCCGGCAATAATGGCCATACCGAGGAACGGGATGCGGTCCTGTATTCCCCCTTGACTAACTTCTTACACGATAGCATCAAAATGGCAATCGCGAACACAAACTGATTTTCGAGAAAAAAAGGGGAAGGGTTTAAACCACCCTTCCGCCGACATTCTAGCCGCCATAACTTCGCAGTGCGTGCAGTAAGAACAAAGCCGAAGAGTGCGTTGAATACAGCTTGTCGAACTCTATCTTCAGTATAAAGGACAACTCTCTATCCCCGTTCGTTTGGACAGGAGAGGCCGGCAAAATTTCAAAAAATGGTCATTTTGACCTTCCAAAACGGAATTTTTTTTACACAAGGAAAACGAAGCGACTCAGAGGCCCGCCCTTTTAACTGTAGCATCCCCGCAGGTTGCCTAGTAATCACCGCTAATATGCGGCAAATCCGCCGCACTTTTTTCTACCCTTATTTTTAGGGTACCTAAAATATTTCAGACTCTAACTCCGGCAATAATGGCCATACCGAGGAACGGGATGCGGTCCTGTATTCCCCCTTGACTAACTTCTTACACGATAGCATCAAAATGGCAATCGCGAACACAAACTGATTTTCGAGAAAAAAAGGGGAAGGGTTTAAACCACCCTTCCGCCGACATTCTAGCCGCCATAACTTCGCAGTGCGTGCAGTAAGAACAAAGCCGAAGAGTGCGTTGAATACAGCTTGTCGAACTCTATCTTCAGTATAAAGGACAACTCTCTATCCCCGTTCGTTTGGACAGGAGAGGCCGGCAAAATTTCAAAAAATGGTCATTTTGACCTTCCAAAACGGAATTTTTTTTACACAAGGAAAACGAAGCGACTCAGAGGCCCGCCCTTTTAACTGTAGCATCCCCGCAGGTTGCCTAGTAATCACCGCTAATATGCGGCAAATCCGCCGCACTTTTTTCTACCCTTATTTTTAGGGTACCTAAAATATTTCAGACTCTAACTCCGGCAATAATGGCCATACCGAGGAACGGGATGCGGTCCTGTATTCCCCCTTGACTAACTTCTTACACGATAGCATCAAAATGGCAATCGCGAACACAAACTGATTTTCGAGAAAAAAAGGGGAAGGGTTTAAACCACCCTTCCGCCGACATTCTAGCCGCCATAACTTCGCAGTGCGTGCAGTAAGAACAAAGCCGAAGAGTGCGTTGAATACAGCTTGTAGAACTCTATCTTCAGTATAAAGGACAACTCTCTATCCCCGTTCGTTTGGACAGGAGAGGACGGCAAAATTTCAAAAAATGGTCATTTTGACCTTCCAAAACGGAATTTTTTTTACACAAGGAAAACGAAGCGACTCAGAGGCCCGCCCTTTTAACTGTAGCATCCCCGCAGGTTGCCTCGTAATCACCGCTAATATGCGGCAAATCCGCCGCACTTTTTTCTACCCTTATTTTTAGGGTACCTAAAATATTTCAGACTCTAACTCCGGCAATAATGGCCATACCGAGGAACGGGATGCGGTCCTGTATTCCCCCTTGACTAACTTCTTACACGATAGCATCAAAATGGCAATCGCGAACACAAACTGATTTTCGAGAAAAAAAGGGGAAGGGTTTAAACCACCCTTCCGCCGACATTCTAGCCGCCATAACTTCGCAGTGCGTGCAGTAAGAACAAAGCCGAAGAGTGCGTTGAATACAGCTTGTCGAACTCTATCTTCAGTATAAAGGACAACTCTCTATCCCCGTTCGTTTGGACAGGAGAGGCCGGCAAAATTTCAAAAAATGGTCATTTTGACCTTCCAAAACGGAATTTTTTTTACACAAGGAAAACGAAGCGACTCAGAGGCCCGCCCTTTTAACTGTAGCATCCCCGCAGGTTGCCTAGTAATCACCGCTAATATGCGGCAAATCCGCCGCACTTTTTTCTACCCTTATTTTTAGGGTACCTAAAATATTTCAGACTCTAACTCCGGCAATAATGGCCATACCGAGGAACGGGATGCGGTCCTGTATTCCCCCTTGACTAACTTCTTACACGATAGCATCAAAATGGCAATCGCGAACACAAACTGATTTTCGAGAAAAAAAGGGGAAGGGTTTAAACCACCCTTCCGCCGACATTCTAGCCGCCATAACTTCGCAGTGCGTGCAGTAAGAACAAAGCCGAAGAGTGCGTTGAATACAGCTTGTCGAACTCTATCTTCAGTATAAAGGACAACTCTCTATCCCCGTTCGTTTGGACAGGAGAGGCCGGCAAAATTTCAAAAAATGGTCATTTTGACCTTCCAAAACGGAATTTTTTTTACACAAGGAAAACGAAGCGACTCAGAGGCCCGCCCTTTTAACTGTAGCATCCCCGCAGGTTGCCTAGTAATCACCGCTAATATGCGGCAAATCCGCCGCACTTTTTTCTACCCTTATTTTTAGGGTACCTAAAATATTTCAGACTCTAACTCCGGCAATAATGGCCATACCGAGGAACGGGATGCGGTCCTGTATTCCCCCTTGACTAACTTCTTACACGATAGCATCAAAATGGCAATCGCGAACACAAACTGATTTTCGAGAAAAAAAGGGGAAGGGTTTAAACCACCCTTCCGCCGACATTCTAGCCGCCATAACTTCGCAGTGCGTGCAGTAAGAACAAAGCCGAAGAGTGCGTTGAATACAGCTTGTCGAACTCTATCTTCAGTATAAAGGACAACTCTCTATCCCCGTTCGTTTGGACAGGAGAGGCCGGCAAAATTTCAAAAAATGGTCATTTTGACCTTCCAAAACGGAATTTTTTTTACACAAGGAAAACGAAGCGACTCAGAGGCCCGCCCTTTTAACTGTAGCATCCCCGCAGGTTGCCTAGTAATCACCGCTAATATGCGGCAAATCCGCCGCACTTTTTTCTACCCTTATTTTTAGGGTACCTAAAATATTTCAGACTCTAACTCCGGCAATAATGGCCATACCGAGGAACGGGATGCGGTCCTGTATTCCCCCTTGACTAACTTCCTACACGATAGCATCAAAATGGCAATCGCGAACACAAACTGATTTTCGAGAAAAAAAGGGGAAGGGTTTAAACCACCCTTCCGCCGACATTCTAGCCGCCATAACTTCGCAGTGCGTGCAGTAAGAACAAAGCCGAAGAGTGCGTTGAATACAGCTTGTAGAACTCTATCTTCAGTATAAAGGACAACTCTCTATCCCCGTTCGTTTGGACAGGAGAGGACGGCAAAATTTCAAAAAATGGTCATTTTGACCTTCCAAAACGGAATTTTTTTTACACAAGGAAAACGAAGCGACTCAGAGGCCCGCCCTTTTAACTGTAGCATCCCCGCAGGTTGCCTCGTAATCACCGCTAATATGCGGCAAATCCGCCGCACTTTTTTCTACCCTTATTTTTAGGGTACCTAAAATATTTCAGACTCTAACTCCGGCAATAATGGCCATACCGAGGAACGGGATGCGGTCCTGTATTCCCCCTTGACTAACTTCTTACACGATAGCATCAAAATGGCAATCGCGAACACAAACTGATTTTCGAGAAAAAAAGGGGAAGGGTTTAAACCACCCTTCCGCCGACATTCTAGCCGCCATAACTTCGCAGTGCGTGCAGTAAGAACAAAGCCGAAGAGTGCGTTGAATACAGCTTGTCGAACTCTATCTTCAGTATAAAGGACAACTCTCTATCCCCGTTCGTTTGGACAGGAGAGGCCGGCAAAATTTCAAAAAATGGTCATTTTGACCTTCCAAAACGGAATTTTTTTTACACAAGGAAAACGAAGCGACTCAGAGGCCCGCCCTTTTAACTGTAGCATCCCCGCAGGTTGCCTAGTAATCACCGCTAATATGCGGCAAATCCGCCGCACTTTTTTCTACCCTTATTTTTAGGGTACCTAAAATATTTCAGACTCTAACTCCGGCAATAATGGCCATACCGAGGAACGGGATGCGGTCCTGTATTCCCCCTTGACTAACTTCTTACACGATAGCATCAAAATGGCAATCGCGAACACAAACTGATTTTCGAGAAAAAAAGGGGAAGGGTTTAAACCACCCTTCCGCCGACATTCTAGCCGCCATAACTTCGCAGTGCGTGCAGTAAGAACAAAGCCGAAGAGTGCGTTGAATACAGCTTGTCGAACTCTATCTTCAGTATAAAGGACAACTCTCTATCCCCGTTCGTTTGGACAGGAGAGGCCGGCAAAATTTCAAAAAATGGTCATTTTGACCTTCCAAAACGGAATTTTTTTTACACAAGGAAAACGAAGCGACTCAGAGGCCCGCCCTTTTAACTGTAGCATCCCCGCAGGTTGCCTAGTAATCACCGCTAATATGCGGCAAATCCGCCGCACTTTTTTCTACCCTTATTTTTAGGGTACCTAAAATATTTCAGACTCTAACTCCGGCAATAATGGCCATACCGAGGAACGGGATGCGGTCCTGTATTCCCCCTTGACTAACTTCTTACACGATAGCATCAAAATGGCAATCGCGAACACAAACTGATTTTCGAGAAAAAAAGGGGAAGGGTTTAAACCACCCTTCCGCCGACATTCTAGCCGCCATAACTTCGCAGTGCGTGCAGTAAGAACAAAGCCGAAGAGTGCGTTGAATACAGCTTGTAGAACTCTATCTTCAGTATAAAGGACAACTCTCTATCCCCGTTCGTTTGGACAGGAGAGGACGGCAAAATTTCAAAAAATGGTCATTTTGAACTTCCAAAACGGAATTTTTTTTACACAAGGAAAACGAAGCGACTCAGAGGCCCGCCCTTTTAACTGTAGCATCCCCGCAGGTTGCCTCGTAATCACCGCTAATATGCGGCAAATCCGCCGCACTTTTTTCTACCCTTATTTTTAGGGTACCTAAAATATTTCAGACTCTAACTCCGGCAATAATGGCCATACCGAGGAACGGGATGCGGTCCTGTATTCCCCCTTGACTAACTTCTTACACGATAGCATCAAAATGGCAATCGCGAACACAAACTGATTTTCGAGAAAAAAAGGGGAAGGGTTTAAACCACCCTTCCGCCGACATTCTAGCCGCCATAACTTCGCAGTGCGTGCAGTAAGAACAAAGCCGAAGAGTGCGTTGAATACAGCTTGTCGAACTCTATCTTCAGTATAAAGGACAACTCTCTATCCCCGTTCGTTTGGACAGGAGAGGCCGGCAAAATTTCAAAAAATGGTCATTTTGACCTTCCAAAACGGAATTTTTTTTACACAAGGAAAACGAAGCGACTCAGAGGCCCGCCCTTTTAACTGTAGCATCCCCGCAGGTTGCCTAGTAATCACCGCTAATATGCGGCAAATCCGCCGCACTTTTTTCTACCCTTATTTTTAGGGTACCTAAAATATTTCAGACTCTAACTCCGGCAATAATGGCCATACCGAGGAACGGGATGCGGTCCTGTATTCCCCCTTGACTAACTTCTTACACGATAGCATCAAAATGGCAATCGCGAACACAAACTGATTTTCGAGAAAAAAAGGGGAAGGGTTTAAACCACCCTTCCGCCGACATTCTAGCCGCCATAACTTCGCAGTGCGTGCAGTAAGAACAAAGCCGAAGAGTGCGTTGAATACAGCTTGTCGAACTCTATCTTCAGTATAAAGGACAACTCTCTATCCCCGTTCGTTTGGACAGGAGAGGCCGGCAAAATTTCAAAAAATGGTCATTTTGACCTTCCAAAACGGAATTTTTTTTACACAAGGAAAACGAAGCGACTCAGAGGCCCGCCCTTTTAACTGTAGCATCCCCGCAGGTTGCCTAGTAATCACCGCTAATATGCGGCAAATCCGCCGCACTTTTTTCTACCCTTATTTTTAGGGTACCTAAAATATTTCAGACTCTAACTCCGGCAATAATGGCCATACCGAGGAACGGGATGCGGTCCTGTATTCCCCCTTGACTAACTTCTTACACGATAGCATCAAAATGGCAATCGCGAACACAAACTGATTTTCGAGAAAAAAAGGGGAAGGGTTTAAACCACCCTTCCGCCGACATTCTAGCCGCCATAACTTCGCAGTGCGTGCAGTAAGAACAAAGCCGAAGAGTGCGTTGAATACAGCTTGTAGAACTCTATCTTCAGTATAAAGGACAACTCTCTATCCCCGTTCGTTTGGACAGGAGAGGCCGGCAAAATTTCAAAAAATGGTCATTTTGACCTTCCAAAACGGAATTTTTTTTACACAAGGAAAACGAAGCGACTCAGAGGCCCGCCCTTTTAACTGTAGCATCCCCGCAGGTTGCCTAGTAATCACCGCTAATATGCGGCAAATCCGCCGCACTTTTTCTACCCTTATTTTTAGGGTACCTAAAATATTTCAGACTCTAACTCCGGCAATAATGGCCATACCGAGGAACGGGATGCGGTCCTGTATTCCCCCTTGACTAACTTCTTACACGATAGCATCAAAATGGCAATCGCGAACACAAACTGATTTTCGAGAAAAAAAGGGGAAGGGTTTAAACCACCCTTCCGCCGACATTCTAGCCGCCATAACTTCGCAGTGCGTGCAGTAAGAACAAAGCCGAAGAGTGCGTTGAATACAGCTTGTCGAACTCTATCTTCAGTATAAAGGACAACTCTCTATCCCCGTTCGTTTGGACAGGAGAGGCCGGCAAAATTTCAAAAAATGGTCATTTTGACCTTCCAAAACGGAATTTTTTTTACACAAGGAAAACGAAGCGACTCAGAGGCCCGCCCTTTTAACTGTAGCATCCCCGCAGGTTGCCTAGTAATCACCGCTAATATGCGGCAAATCCGCCGCACTTTTTTCTACCCTTATTTTTAGGGTACCTAAAATATTTCAGACTCTAACTCCGGCAATAATGGCCATACCGAGGAACGGGATGCGGTCCTGTATTCCCCCTTGACTAACTTCTT
Source organism: Periplaneta americana (assembly GCF_040183065.1). NCBI lineage: Eukaryota > Metazoa > Arthropoda > Insecta > Blattodea > Blattidae > Periplaneta > Periplaneta americana. Next base: position 182,855,697 of record NC_091126.1, read on the forward strand.
ACACGATAGCATCAAAATGGCAATCGCGAACACAAACTGATTTTCGAGAAAAAAAGGGGAAGGGTTTAAACCACCCTTCCGCCGACATTCTAGCCGCCATAACTTCGCAGTGCGTGCAGTAAGAACAAAGCCGAAGAGTGCGTTGAATACAGCTTGTCGAACTCTATCTTCAGTATAAAGGACAACTCTCTATCCCCGTTCGTTTGGACAGGAGAGGCCGGCAAAATTTCAAAAAATGGTCATTTTGACCTTCCAAAACGGAATTTTTTTTACACAAGGAAAACGAAGCGACTCAGAGGCCCGCCCTTTTAACTGTAGCATCCCCGCAGGTTGCCTAGTAATCACCGCTAATATGCGGCAAATCCGCCGCACTTTTTTCTACCCTTATTTTTAGGGTACCTAAAATATTTCAGACTCTAACTCCGGCAATAATGGCCATACCGAGGAACGGGATGCGGTCCTGTATTCCCCCTTGACTAACTTCTTACACGATAGCATCAAAATGGCAATCGCGAACACAAACTGATTTTCGAGAAAAAAAGGGGAAGGTAAACCCTTCCGCCGACATTCTAGCCGCCATAACTTCGCAGTGCGTGCAGTAAGAACAAAGCCGAAGAGTGCGTTGAATACAGCTTGTCGAACTCTATCTTCAGTATAAAGGACAACTCTCTATCCCCGTTCGTTTGGACAGGAGAGGCCGGCAAAATTTCAAAAAATGGTCATTTTGACCTTCCAAAACGGAATTTTTTTTACACAAGGAAAACGAAGCGACTCAGAGGCCCGCCCTTTTAACTGTAGCATCCCCGCAGGTTGCCTAGTAATCACCGCTAATATGCGGCAAATCCGCCGCACTTTTTTCTACCCTTATTTTTAGGGTACCTAAAATATTTCAGACTCTAACTCCGGCAATAATGGCCATACCGAGGAACGGGATGCGGTCCTGTATTCCCCCTTGACTAACTTCTTACACGATAGCATCAAAATGGCAATCGCGAACACAAACTGATTTTCGAGAAAAAAAGGGGAAGGGTTTAAACCACCCTTCCGCCGACATTCTAGCCGCCATAACTTCGCAGTGCGTGCAGTAAGAACAAAGCCGAAGAGTGCGTTGAATACAGCTTGTCGAACTCTATCTTCAGTATAAAGGACAACTCTCTATCCCCGTTCGTTTGGACAGGAGAGGCCGGCAAAATTTCAAAAAATGGTCATTTTGACCTTCCAAAACGGAATTTTTTTTACACAAGGAAAACGAAGCGACTCAGAGGCCCGCCCTTTTAACTGTAGCATCCCCGCAGGTTGCCTAGTAATCACCGCTAATATGCGGCAAATCCGCCGCACTTTTTTCTACCCTTATTTTTAGGGTACCTAAAATATTTCAGACTCTAACTCCGGCAATAATGGCCATACCGAGGAACGGGATGCGGTCCTGTATTCCCCCTTGACTAACTTCTTACACGATAGCATCAAAATGGCAATCGCGAACACAAACTGATTTTCGAGAAAAAAAGGGGAAGGGTTTAAACCACCCTTCCGCCGACATTCTAGCCGCCATAACTTCGCAGTGCGTGCAGTAAGAACAAAGCCGAAGAGTGCGTTGAATACAGCTTGTAGAACTCTATCTTCAGTATAAAGGACAACTCTCTATCCCCGTTCGTTTGGACAGGAGAGGACGGCAAAATTTCAAAAAATGGTCATTTTGACCTTCCAAAACGGAATTTTTTTTACACAAGGAAAACGAAGCGACTCAGAGGCCCGCCCTTTTAACTGTAGCATCCCCGCAGGTTGCCTCGTAATCACCGCTAATATGCGGCAAATCCGCCGCACTTTTTTCTACCCTTATTTTTAGGGTACCTAAAATATTTCAGACTCTAACTCCGGCAATAATGGCCATACCGAGGAACGGGATGCGGTCCTGTATTCCCCCTTGACTAACTTCTTACACGATAGCATCAAAATGGCAATCGCGAACACAAACTGATTTTCGAGAAAAAAAGGGGAAGGGTTTAAACCACCCTTCCGCCGACATTCTAGCCGCCATAACTTCGCAGTGCGTGCAGTAAGAACAAAGCCGAAGAGTGCGTTGAATACAGCTTGTCGAACTCTATCTTCAGTATAAAGGACAACTCTCTATCCCCGTTCGTTTGGACAGGAGAGGCCGGCAAAATTTCAAAAAATGGTCATTTTGACCTTCCAAAACGGAATTTTTTTTACACAAGGAAAACGAAGCGACTCAGAGGCCCGCCCTTTTAACTGTAGCATCCCCGCAGGTTGCCTAGTAATCACCGCTAATATGCGGCAAATCCGCCGCACTTTTTTCTACCCTTATTTTTAGGGTACCTAAAATATTTCAGACTCTAACTCCGGCAATAATGGCCATACCGAGGAACGGGATGCGGTCCTGTATTCCCCCTTGACTAACTTCTTACACGATAGCATCAAAATGGCAATCGCGAACACAAACTGATTTTCGAGAAAAAAAGGGGAAGGGTTTAAACCACCCTTCCGCCGACATTCTAGCCGCCATAACTTCGCAGTGCGTGCAGTAAGAACAAAGCCGAAGAGTGCGTTGAATACAGCTTGTCGAACTCTATCTTCAGTATAAAGGACAACTCTCTATCCCCGTTCGTTTGGACAGGAGAGGCCGGCAAAATTTCAAAAAATGGTCATTTTGACCTTCCAAAACGGAATTTTTTTTACACAAGGAAAACGAAGCGACTCAGAGGCCCGCCCTTTTAACTGTAGCATCCCCGCAGGTTGCCTAGTAATCACCGCTAATATGCGGCAAATCCGCCGCACTTTTTTCTACCCTTATTTTTAGGGTACCTAAAATATTTCAGACTCTAACTCCGGCAATAATGGCCATACCGAGGAACGGGATGCGGTCCTGTATTCCCCCTTGACTAACTTCTTACACGATAGCATCAAAATGGCAATCGCGAACACAAACTGATTTTCGAGAAAAAAAGGGGAAGGGTTTAAACCACCCTTCCGCCGACATTCTAGCCGCCATAACTTCGCAGTGCGTGCAGTAAGAACAAAGCCGAAGAGTGCGTTGAATACAGCTTGTCGAACTCTATCTTCAGTATAAAGGACAACTCTCTATCCCCGTTCGTTTGGACAGGAGAGGCCGGCAAAATTTCAAAAAATGGTCATTTTGACCTTCCAAAACGGAATTTTTTTTACACAAGGAAAACGAAGCGACTCAGAGGCCCGCCCTTTTAACTGTAGCATCCCCGCAGGTTGCCTCGTAATCACCGCTAATATGCGGCAAATCCGCCGCACTTTTTTCTACCCTTATTTTTAGGGTACCTAAAATATTTCAGACTCTAACTCCGGCAATAATGGCCATACCGAGGAACGGGATGCGGTCCTGTATTCCCCCTTGACTAACTTCTTACACGATAGCATCAAAATGGCAATCGCGAACACAAACTGATTTTCGAGAAAAAAAGGGGAAGGGTTTAAACCACCCTTCCGCCGACATTCTAGCCGCCATAACTTCGCAGTGCGTGCAGTAAGAACAAAGCCGAAGAGTGCGTTGAATACAGCTTGTCGAACTCTATCTTCAGTATAAAGGACAACTCTCTATCCCCGTTCGTTTGGACAGGAGAGGCCGGCAAAATTTCAAAAAATGGTCATTTTGACCTTCCAAAACGGAATTTTTTTTACACAAGGAAAACGAAGCGACTCAGAGGCCCGCCCTTTTAACTGTAGCATCCCCGCAGGTTGCCTAGTAATCACCGCTAATATGCGGCAAATCCGCCGCACTTTTTTCTACCCTTATTTTTAGGGTACCTAAAATATTTCAGACTCTAACTCCGGCAATAATGGCCATACCGAGGAACGGGATGCGATCCTGTATTCCCCCTTGACTAACTTCTTACACGATAGCATCAAAATGGCAATCGCGAACACAAACTGATTTTCGAGAAAAAAAGGGGAAGGGTTTAAACCACCCTTCCGCCGACATTCTAGCCGCCATAACTTCGCAGTGCGTGCAGTAAGAACAAAGCCGAAGAGTGCGTTGAATACAGCTTGTCGAACTCTATCTTCAGTATAAAGGACAACTCTCTATCCCCGTTCGTTTGGACAGGAGAGGCCGGCAAAATTTCAAAAAATGGTCATTTTGACCTTCCAAAACGGAATTTTTTTTACACAAGGAAAACGAAGCGACTCAGAGGCCCGCCCTTTTAACTGTAGCATCCCCGCAGGTTGCCTAGTAATCACCGCTAATATGCGGCAAATCCGCCGCACTTTTTTCTACCCTTATTTTTAGGGTACCTAAAATATTTCAGACTCTAACTCCGGCAATAATGGCCATACCGAGGAACGGGATGCGGTCCTGTATTCCCCCTTGACTAACTTCTTACACGATAGCATCAAAATGGCAATCGCGAACACAAACTGATTTTCGAGAAAAAAAGGGGAAGGGTTTAAACCACCCTTCCGCCGACATTCTAGCCGCCATAACTTCGCAGTGCGTGCAGTAAGAACAAAGCCGAAGAGTGCGTTGAATACAGCTTGTCGAACTCTATCTTCAGTATAAAGGACAACTCTCTATCCCCGTTCGTTTGGACAGGAGAGGCCGGCAAAATTTCAAAAAATGGTCATTTTGACCTTCCAAAACGGAATTTTTTTTACACAAGGAAAACGAAGCGACTCAGAGGCCCGCCCTTTTAACTGTAGCATCCCCGCAGGTTGCCTAGTAATCACCGCTAATATGCGGCAAATCCGCCGCACTTTTTTCTACCCTTATTTTTAGGGTACCTAAAATATTTCAGACTCTAACTCCGGCAATAATGGCCATACCGAGGAACGGGATGCGGTCCTGTATTCCCCCTTGACTAACTTCTTACACGATAGCATCAAAATGGCAATCGCGAACACAAACTGATTTTCGAGAAAAAAAGGGGAAGGGTTTAAACCACCCTTCCGCCGACATTCTAGCCGCCATAACTTCGCAGTGCGTGCAGTAAGAACAAAGCCGAAGAGTGCGTTGAATACAGCTTGTCGAACTCTATCTTCAGTATAAAGGACAACTCTCTATCCCCGTTCGTTTGGACAGGAGAGGCCGGCAAAATTTCAAAAAATGGTCATTTTGACCTTCCAAAACGGAATTTTTTTTACACAAGGAAAACGAAGCGACTCAGAGGCCCGCCCTTTTAACTGTAGCATCCCCGCAGGTTGCCTAGTAATCACCGCTAATATGCGGCAAATCCGCCGCACTTTTTTCTACCCTTATTTTTAGGGTACCTAAAATATTTCAGACTCTAACTCCGGCAATAATGGCCATACCGAGGAACGGGATGCGGTCCTGTATTCCCCCTTGACTAACTTCTTACACGATAGCATCAAAATGGCAATCGCGAACACAAACTGATTTTCGAGAAAAAAAGGGGAAGGGTTTAAACCACCCTTCCGCCGACATTCTAGCCGCCATAACTTCGCAGTGCGTGCAGTAAGAACAAAGCCGAAGAGTGCGTTGAATACAGCTTGTCGAACTCTATCTTCAGTATAAAGGACAACTCTCTATCCCCGTTCGTTTGGACAGGAGAGGCCGGCAAAATTTCAAAAAATGGTCATTTTGACCTTCCAAAACGGAATTTTTTTTACACAAGGAAAACGAAGCGACTCAGAGGCCCGCCCTTTTAACTGTAGCATCCCCGCAGGTTGCCTAGTAATCACCGCTAATATGCGGCAAATCCGCCGCACTTTTTTCTACCCTTATTTTTAGGGTACCTAAAATATTTCAGACTCTAACTCCGGCAATAATGGCCATACCGAGGAACGGGATGCGGTCCTGTATTCCCCCTTGACTAACTTCTTACACGATAGCATCAAAATGGCAATCGCGAACACAAACTGATTTTCGAGAAAAAAAGGGGAAGGGTTTAAACCACCCTTCCGCCGACATTCTAGCCGCCATAACTTCGCAGTGCGTGCAGTAAGAACAAAGCCGAAGAGTGCGTTGAATACAGCTTGTCGAACTCTATCTTCAGTATAAAGGACAACTCTCTATCCCCGTTCGTTTGGACAGGAGAGGCCGGCAAAATTTCAAAAAATGGTCATTTTGACCTTCCAAAACGGAATTTTTTTTACACAAGGAAAACGAAGCGACTCAGAGGCCCGCCCTTTTAACTGTAGCATCCCCGCAGGTTGCCTAGTAATCACCGCTAATATGCGGCAAATCCGCCGCACTTTTTTCTACCCTTATTTTTAGGGTACCTAAAATATTTCAGACTCTAACTCCGGCAATAATGGCCATACCGAGGAACGGGATGCGGTCCTGTATTCCCCCTTGACTAACTTCTTACACGATAGCATCAAAATGGCAATCGCGAACACAAACTGATTTTCGAGAAAAAAAGGGGAAGGGTTTAAACCACCCTTCCGCCGACATTCTAGCCGCCATAACTTCGCAGTGCGTGCAGTAAGAACAAAGCCGAAGAGTGCGTTGAATACAGCTTGTCGAACTCTATCTTCAGTATAAAGGACAACTCTCTATCCCCGTTCGTTTGGACAGGAGAGGCCGGCAAAATTTCAAAAAATGGTCATTTTGACCTTCCAAAACGGAATTTTTTTTACACAAGGAAAACGAAGCGACTCAGAGGCCCGCCCTTTTAACTGTAGCATCCCCGCAGGTTGCCTCGTAATCACCGCTAATATGCGGCAAATCCGCCGCACTTTTTTCTACCCTTATTTTTAGGGTACCTAAAATATTTCAGACTCTAACTCCGGCAATAATGGCCATACCGAGGAACGGGATGCGGTCCTGTATTCCCCCTTGACTAACTTCTTACACGATAGCATCAAAATGGCAATCGCGAACACAAACTGATTTTCGAGAAAAAAAGGGGAAGGGTTTAAACCACCCTTCCGCCGACATTCTAGCCGCCATAACTTCGCAGTGCGTGCAGTAAGAACAAAGCCGAAGAGTGCGTTGAATACAGCTTGTCGAACTCTATCTTCAGTATAAAGGACAACTCTCTATCCCCGTTCGTTTGGACAGGAGAGGCCGGCAAAATTTCAAAAAATGGTCATTTTGACCTTCCAAAACGGAATTTTTTTTACACAAGGAAAACGAAGCGACTCAGAGGCCCGCCCTTTTAACTGTAGCATCCCCGCAGGTTGCCTAGTAATCACCGCTAATATGCGGCAAATCCGCCGCACTTTTTTCTACCCTTATTTTTAGGGTACCTAAAATATTTCAGACTCTAACTCCGGCAATAATGGCCATACCGAGGAACGGGATGCGGTCCTGTATTCCCCCTTGACTAACTTCTTACACGATAGCATCAAAATGGCAATCGCGAACACAAACTGATTTTCGAGAAAAAAAGGGGAAGGGTTTAAACCACCCTTCCGCCGACATTCTAGCCGCCATAACTTCGCAGTGCGTGCAGTAAGAACAAAGCCGAAGAGTGCGTTGAATACAGCTTGTCGAACTCTATCTTCAGTATAAAGGACAACTCTCTATCCCCGTTCGTTTGGACAGGAGAGGCCGGCAAAATTTCAAAAAATGGTCATTTTGACCTTCCAAAACGGAATTTTTTTTACACAAGGAAAACGAAGCGACTCAGAGGCCCGCCCTTTTAACTGTAGCATCCCCGCAGGTTGCCTAGTAATCACCGCTAATATGCGGCAAATCCGCCGCACTTTTTTCTACCCTTATTTTTAGGGTACCTAAAATATTTCAGACTCTAACTCCGGCAATAATGGCCATACCGAGGAACGGGATGCGGTCCTGTATTCCCCCTTGACTAACTTCTTACACGATAGCATCAAAATGGCAATCGCGAACACAAACTGATTTTCGAGAAAAAAAGGGGAAGGGTTTAAACCACCCTTCCGCCGACATTCTAGCCGCCATAACTTCGCAGTGCGTGCAGTAAGAACAAAGCCGAAGAGTGCGTTGAATACAGCTTGTCGAACTCTATCTTCAGTATAAAGGACAACTCTCTATCCCCGTTCGTTTGGACAGGAGAGGCCGGCAAAATTTCAAAAAATGGTCATTTTGACCTTCCAAAACGGAATTTTTTTTACACAAGGAAAACGAAGCGACTCAGAGGCCCGCCCTTTTAACTGTAGCATCCCCGCAGGTTGCCTAGTAATCACCGCTAATATGCGGCAAATCCGCCGCACTTTTTTCTACCCTTATTTTTAGGGTACCTAAAATATTTCAGACTCTAACTCCGGCAATAATGGCCATACCGAGGAACGGGATGCGGTCCTGTATTCCCCCTTGACTAACTTCTTACACGATAGCATCAAAATGGCAATCGCGAACACAAACTGATTTTCGAGAAAAAAAGGGGAAGGGTTTAAACCACCCTTCCGCCGACATTCTAGCCGCCATAACTTCGCAGTGCGTGCAGTAAGAACAAAGCCGAAGAGTGCGTTGAATACAGCTTGTCGAACTCTATCTTCAGTATAAAGGACAACTCTCTATCCCCGTTCGTTTGGACAGGAGAGGCCGGCAAAATTTCAAAAAATGGTCATTTTGACCTTCCAAAACGGAATTTTTTTTACACAAGGAAAACGAAGCGACTCAGAGGCCCGCCCTTTTAACTGTAGCATCCCCGCAGGTTGCCTAGTAATCACCGCTAATATGCGGCAAATCCGCCGCACTTTTTTCTACCCTTATTTTTAGGGTACCTAAAATATTTCAGACTCTAACTCCGGCAATAATGGCCATACCGAGGAACGGGATGCGGTCCTGTATTCCCCCTTGACTAACTTCTTACACGATAGCATCAAAATGGCAATCGCGAACACAAACTGATTTTCGAGAAAAAAAGGGGAAGGGTTTAAACCACCCTTCCGCCGACATTCTAGCCGCCATAACTTCGCAGTGCGTGCAGTAAGAACAAAGCCGAAGAGTGCGTTGAATACAGCTTGTCGAACTCTATCTTCAGTATAAAGGACAACTCTCTATCCCCGTTCGTTTGGACAGGAGAGGCCGGCAAAATTTCAAAAAATGGTCATTTTGACCTTCCAAAACGGAATTTTTTTTACACAAGGAAAACGAAGCGACTCAGAGGCCCGCCCTTTTAACTGTAGCATCCCCGCAGGTTGCCTAGTAATCACCGCTAATATGCGGCAAATCCGCCGCACTTTTTTCTACCCTTATTTTTAGGGTACCTAAAATATTTCAGACTCTAACTCCGGCAATAATGGCCATACCGAGGAACGGGATGCGGTCCTGTATTCCCCCTTGACTAACTTCTTACACGATAGCATCAAAATGGCAATCGCGAACACAAACTGATTTTCGAGAAAAAAAGGGGAAGGGTTTAAACCACCCTTCCGCCGACATTCTAGCCGCCATAACTTCGCAGTGCGTGCAGTAAGAACAAAGCCGAAGAGTGCGTTGAATACAGCTTGTAGAACTCTATCTTCAGTATAAAGGACAACTCTCTATCCCCGTTCGTTTGGACAGGAGAGGACGGCAAAATTTCAAAAAATGGTCATTTTGACCTTCCAAAACGGAATTTTTTTTACACAAGGAAAACGAAGCGACTCAGAGGCCCGCCCTTTTAACTGTAGCATCCCCGCAGGTTGCCTCGTAATCACCGCTAATATGCGGCAAATCCGCCGCACTTTTTTCTACCCTTATTTTTAGGGTACCTAAAATATTTCAGACTCTAACTCCGGCAATAATGGCCATACCGAGGAACGGGATGCGGTCCTGTATTCCCCCTTGACTAACTTCTTACACGATAGCATCAAAATGGCAATCGCGAACACAAACTGATTTTCGAGAAAAAAAGGGGAGGGGTTTAAACCACCCTTCCGCCGACATTCTAGCCGCCATAACTTCGCAGTGCGTGCAGTAAGAACAAAGCCGAAGAGTGCGTTGAATACAGCTTGTCGAACTCTATCTTCAGTATAAAGGACAACTCTCTATCCCCGTTCGTTTGGACAGGAGAGGCCGGCAAAATTTCAAAAAATGGTCATTTTGACCTTCCAAAACGGAATTTTTTTTACACAAGGAAAACGAAGCGACTCAGAGGCCCGCCCTTTTAACTGTAGCATCCCCGCAGGTTGCCTAGTAATCACCGCTAATATGCGGCAAATCCGCCGCACTTTTTTCTACCCTTATTTTTAGGGTACCTAAAATATTTCAGACTCTAACTCCGGCAATAATGGCCATACCGAGGAACGGGATGCGGTCCTGTATTCCCCCTTGACTAACTTCTTACACGATAGCATCAAAATGGCAATCGCGAACACAAACTGATTTTCGAGAAAAAAAGGGGAAGGGTTTAAACCACCCTTCCGCCGACATTCTAGCCGCCATAACTTCGCAGTGCGTGCAGTAAGAACAAAGCCGAAGAGTGCGTTGAATACAGCTTGTCGAACTCTATCTTCAGTATAAAGGACAACTCTCTATCCCCGTTCGTTTGGACAGGAGAGGCCGGCAAAATTTCAAAAAATGGTCATTTTGACCTTCCAAAACGGAATTTTTTTTACACAAGGAAAACGAAGCGACTCAGAGGCCCGCCCTTTTAACTGTAGCATCCCCGCAGGTTGCCTAGTAATCACCGCTAATATGCGGCAAATCCGCCGCACTTTTTTCTACCCTTATTTTTAGGGTACCTAAAATATTTCAGACTCTAACTCCGGCAATAATGGCCATACCGAGGAACGGGATGCGATCCTGTATTCCCCCTTGACTAACTTCTTACACGATAGCATCAAAATGGCAATCGCGAACACAAACTGATTTTCGAGAAAAAAAGGGGACATTCTAGCCGCCATAACTTCGCAGTGCGTGCAGTAAGAACAAAGCCGAAGAGTGCGTTGAATACAGCTTGTCGAACTCTATCTTCAGTATAAAGGACAACTCTCTATCCCCGTTCGTTTGGACAGGAGAGGCCGGCAAAATTTCAAAAAATGGTCATTTTGACCTTCCAAAACGGAATTTTTTTTACACAAGGAAAACGAAGCGACTCAGAGGCCCGCCCTTTTAACTGTAGCATCCCCGCAGGTTGCCTAGTAATCACCGCTAATATGCGGCAAATCCGCCGCACTTTTTTCTACCCTTATTTTTAGGGTACCTAAAATATTTCAGACTCTAACTCCGGCAATAATGGCCATACCGAGGAACGGGATGCGGTCCTGTATTCCCCCTTGACTAACTTCTTACACGATAGCATCAAAATGGCAATCGCGAACACAAACTGATTTTCGAGAAAAAAAGGGGAAGGGTTTAAACCACCCTTCCGCCGACATTCTAGCCGCCATAACTTCGCAGTGCGTGCAGTAAGAACAAAGCCGAAGAGTGCGTTGAATACAGCTTGTCGAACTCTATCTTCAGTATAAAGGACAACTCTCTATCCCCGTTCGTTTGGACAGGAGAGGCCGGCAAAATTTCAAAAAATGGTCATTTTGACCTTCCAAAACGGAATTTTTTTTACACAAGGAAAACGAAGCGACTCAGAGGCCCGCCCTTTTAACTGTAGCATCCCCGCAGGTTGCCTAGTAATCACCGCTAATATGCGGCAAATCCGCCGCACTTTTTTCTACCCTTATTTTTAGGGTACCTAAAATATTTCAGACTCTAACTCCGGCAATAATGGCCATACCGAGGAACGGGATGCGGTCCTGTATTCCCCCTTGACTAACTTCTTACACGATAGCATCAAAATGGCAATCGCGAACACTAACTGATTTTCGAGAAAAAAAGGGGGAGGGTTTAAACCACCCTTCCGCCGACATTCTAGCCGCCATAACTTCGCAGTGCGTGCAGTAAGAACAAAGCCGAAGAGTGCGTTGAATACAGCTTGTAGAACTCTATCTTCAGTATAAAGGACAACTCTCTATCCCCGTTCGTTTGGACAGGAGAGGACGGCAAAATTTCAAAAAATGGTCATTTTGACCTTCCAAAACGGAATTTTTTTTACACAAGGAAAACGAAGCGACTCAGAGGCCCGCCCTTTTAACTGTAGCATCCCCGCAGGTTGCCTCGTAATCACCGCTAATATGCGGCAAATCCGCCGCACTTTTTTCTACCCTTATTTTTAGGGTACCTAAAATATTTCAGACTCTAACTCCGGCAATAATGGCCATACCGAGGAACGGGATGCGGTCCTGTATTCCCCCTTGACTAACTTCTTACACGATAGCATCAAAATGGCAATCGCGAACACAAACTGATTTTCGAGAAAAAAAGGGGAAGGGTTTAAACCACCCTTCCGCCGACATTCTAGCCGCCATAACTTCGCAGTGCGTGCAGTAAGAACAAAGCCGAAGAGTGCGTTGAATACAGCTTGTCGAACTCTATCTTCAGTATAAAGGACAACTCTCTATCCCCGTTCGTTTGGACAGGAGAGGCCGGCAAAATTTCAAAAAATGGTCATTTTGACCTTCCAAAACGGAATTTTTTTTACACAAGGAAAACGAAGCGACTCAGAGGCCCGCCCTTTTAACTGTAGCATCCCCGCAGGTTGCCTAGTAATCACCGCTAATATGCGGCAAATCCGCCGCACTTTTTTCTACCCTTATTTTTAGGGTACCTAAAATATTTCAGACTCTAACTCCGGCAATAATGGCCATACCGAGGAACGGGATGCGGTCCTGTATTCCCCCTTGACTAACTTCTTACACGATAGCATCAAAATGGCAATCGCGAACACAAACTGATTTTCGAGAAAAAAAGGGGAAGGGTTTAAACCACCCTTCCGCCGACATTCTAGCCGCCATAACTTCGCAGTGCGTGCAGTAAGAACAAAGCCGAAGAGTGCGTTGAATACAGCTTGTCGAACTCTATCTTCAGTATAAAGGACAACTCTCTATCCCCGTTCGTTTGGACAGGAGAGGCCGGCAAAATTTCAAAAAATGGTCATTTTGACCTTCCAAAACGGAATTTTTTTTACACAAGGAAAACGAAGCGACTCAGAGGCCCGCCCTTTTAACTGTAGCATCCCCGCAGGTTGCCTAGTAATCACCGCTAATATGCGGCAAATCCGCCGCACTTTTTTCTACCCTTATTTTTAGGGTACCTAAAATATTTCAGACTCTAACTCCGGCAATAATGGCCATACCGAGGAACGGGATGCGGTCCTGTATTCCCCCTTGACTAACTTCTTACACGATAGCATCAAAATGGCAATCGCGAACACAAACTGATTTTCGAGAAAAAAAGGGGAAGGGTTTAAACCACCCTTCCGCCGACATTCTAGCCGCCATAACTTCGCAGTGCGTGCAGTAAGAACAAAGCCGAAGAGTGCGTTGAATACAGCTTGTCGAACTCTATCTTCAGTATAAAGGACAACTCTCTATCCCCGTTCGTTTGGACAGGAGAGGCCGGCAAAATTTCAAAAAATGGTCATTTTGACCTTCCAAAACGGAATTTTTTTTACACAAGGAAAACGAAGCGACTCAGAGGCCCGCCCTTTTAACTGTAGCATCCCCGCAGGTTGCCTAGTAATCACCGCTAATATGCGGCAAATCCGCCGCACTTTTTTCTACCCTTATTTTTAGGGTACCTAAAATATTTCAGACTCTAACTCCGGCAATAATGGCCATACCGAGGAACGGGATGCGGTCCTGTATTCCCCCTTGACTAACTTCTTACACGATAGCATCAAAATGGCAATCGCGAACACAAACTGATTTTCGAGAAAAAAAGGGGAAGGGTTTAAACCACCCTTCCGCCGACATTCTAGCCGCCATAACTTCGCAGTGCGTGCAGTAAGAACAAAGCCGAAGAGTGCGTTGAATACAGCTTGTCGAACTCTATCTTCAGTATAAAGGACAACTCTCTATCCCCGTTCGTTTGGACAGGAGAGGCCGGCAAAATTTCAAAAAATGGTCATTTTGACCTTCCAAAACGGAATTTTTTTTACACAAGGAAAACGAAGCGACTCAGAGGCCCGCCCTTTTAACTGTAGCATCCCCGCAGGTTGCCTAGTAATCACCGCTAATATGCGGCAAATCCGCCGCACTTTTTTCTACCCTTATTTTTAGGGTACCTAAAATATTTCAGACTCTAACTCCGGCAATAATGGCCATACCGAGGAACGGGATGCGGTCCTGTATTCCCCCTTGACTAACTTCTTACACGATAGCATCAAAATGGCAATCGCGAACACAAACTGATTTTCGAGAAAAAAAGGGGAAGGGTTTAAACCACCCTTCCGCCGACATTCTAGCCGCCATAACTTCGCAGTGCGTGCAGTAAGAACAAAGCCGAAGAGTGCGTTGAATACAGCTTGTCGAACTCTATCTTCAGTATAAAGGACAACTCTCTATCCCCGTTCGTTTGGACAGGAGAGGCCGGCAAAATTTCAAAAAATGGTCATTTTGACCTTCCAAAACGGAATTTTTTTTACACAAGGAAAACGAAGCGACTCAGAGGCCCGCCCTTTTAACTGTAGCATCCCCGCAGGTTGCCTAGTAATCACCGCTAATATGCGGCAAATCCGCCGCACTTTTTTCTACCCTTATTTTTAGGGTACCTAAAATATTTCAGACTCTAACTCCGGCAATAATGGCCATACCGAGGAACGGGATGCGGTCCTGTATTCCCCCTTGACTAACTTCTTACACGATAGCATCAAAATGGCAATCGCGAACACAAACTGATTTTCGAGAAAAAAAGGGGAAGGGTTTAAACCACCCTTCCGCCGACATTCTAGCCGCCATAACTTCGCAGTGCGTGCAGTAAGAACAAAGCCGAAGAGTGCGTTGAATACAGCTTGTCGAACTCTATCTTCAGTATAAAGGACAACTCTCTATCCCCGTTCGTTTGGACAGGAGAGGCCGGCAAAATTTCAAAAAATGGTCATTTTGACCTTCCAAAACGGAATTTTTTTTACACAAGGAAAACGAAGCGACTCAGAGGCCCGCCCTTTTAACTGTAGCATCCCCGCAGGTTGCCTAGTAATCACCGCTAATATGCGGCAAATCCGCCGCACTTTTTTCTACCCTTATTTTTAGGGTACCTAAAATATTTCAGACTCTAACTCCGGCAATAATGGCCATACCGAGGAACGGGATGCGGTCCTGTATTCCCCCTTGACTAACTTCTTACACGATAGCATCAAAATGGCAATCGCGAACACAAACTGATTTTCGAGAAAAAAAGGGGAAGGGTTTAAATCACCCTTCCGCCGACATTCTAGCCGCCATAACTTCGCAGTGCGTGCAGTAAGAACAAAGCCGAAGAGTGCGTTGAATACAGCTTGTAGAACTCTATCTTCAGTATAAAGGACAACTCTCTATCCCCGTTCGTTTGGACAGGAGAGGACGGCAAAATTTCAAAAAATGGTCATTTTGACCTTCCAAAACGGAATTTTTTTTACACAAGGAAAACGAAGCGACTCAGAGGCCCGCCCTTTTAACTGTAGCATCCCCGCAGGTTGCCTCGTAATCACCGCTAATATGCGGCAAATCCGCCGCACTTTTTTCTACCCTTATTTTTAGGGTACCTAAAATATTTCAGACTCTAACTCCGGCAATAATGGCCATACCGAGGAACGGGATGCGGTCCTGTATTCCCCCTTGACTAACTTCTTACACGATAGCATCAAAATGGCAATCGCGAACACAAACTGATTTTCGAGAAAAAAAGGGGAAGGGTTTAAACCACCCTTCCGCCGACATTCTAGCCGCCATAACTTCGCAGTGCGTGCAGTAAGAACAAAGCCGAAGAGTGCGTTGAATACAGCTTGTCGAACTCTATCTTCAGTATAAAGGACAACTCTCTATCCCCGTTCGTTTGGACAGGAGAGGCCGGCAAAATTTCAAAAAATGGTCATTTTGACCTTCCAAAACGGAATTTTTTTTACACAAGGAAAACGAAGCGACTCAGAGGCCCGCCCTTTTAACTGTAGCATCCCCGCAGGTTGCCTAGTAATCACCGCTAATATGCGGCAAATCCGCCGCACTTTTTTCTACCCTTATTTTTAGGGTACCTAAAATATTTCAGACTCTAACTCCGGCAATAATGGCCATACCGAGGAACGGGATGCGGTCCTGTATTCCCCCTTGACTAACTTCTTACACGATAGCATCAAAATGGCAATCGCGAACACAAACTGATTTTCGAGAAAAAAAGGGGAAGGGTTTAAACCACCCTTCCGCCGACATTCTAGCCGCCATAACTTCGCAGTGCGTGCAGTAAGAACAAAGCCGAAGAGTGCGTTGAATACAGCTTGTCGAACTCTATCTTCAGTATAAAGGACAACTCTCTATCCCCGTTCGTTTGGACAGGAGAGGCCGGCAAAATTTCAAAAAATGGTCATTTTGACCTTCCAAAACGGAATTTTTTTTACACAAGGAAAACGAAGCGACTCAGAGGCCCGCCCTTTTAACTGTAGCATCCCCGCAGGTTGCCTAGTAATCACCGCTAATATGCGGCAAATCCGCCGCACTTTTTTCTACCCTTATTTTTAGGGTACCTAAAATATTTCAGACTCTAACTCCGGCAATAATGGCCATACCGAGGAACGGGATGCGGTCCTGTATTCCCCCTTGACTAACTTCTTACACGATAGCATCAAAATGGCAATCGCGAACACAAACTGATTTTCGAGAAAAAAAGGGGAAGGGTTTAAACCACCCTTCCGCCGACATTCTAGCCGCCATAACTTCGCAGTGCGTGCAGTAAGAACAAAGCCGAAGAGTGCGTTGAATACAGCTTGTCGAACTCTATCTTCAGTATAAAGGACAACTCTCTATCCCCGTTCGTTTGGACAGGAGAGGACGGCAAAATTTCAAAAAATGGTCATTTTGACCTTCCAAAACGGAATTTTTTTTACACAAGGAAAACGAAGCGACTCAGAGGCCCGCCCTTTTAACTGTAGCATCCCCGCAGGTTGCCTAGTAATCACCGCTAATATGCGGCAAATCCGCCGCACTTTTTTCTACCCTTATTTTTAGGGTACCTAAAATATTTCAGACTCTAACTCCGGCAATAATGGCCATACCGAGGAACGGGATGCGGTCCTGTATTCCCCCTTGACTAACTTCTTACACGATAGCATCAAAATGGCAATCGCGAACACAAACTGATTTTCGAGAAAAAAAGGGGAAGGGTTTAAACCACCCTTCCGCCGACATTCTAGCCGCCATAACTTCGCAGTGCGTGCAGTAAGAACAAAGCCGAAGAGTGCGTTGAATACAGCTTGTCGAACTCTATCTTCAGTATAAAGGACAACTCTCTATCCCCGTTCGTTTGGACAGGAGAGGCCGGCAAAATTTCAAAAAATGGTCATTTTGACCTTCCAAAACGGAATTTTTTTTACACAAGGAAAACGAAGCGACTCAGAGGCCCGCCCTTTTAACTGTAGCATCCCCGCAGGTTGCCTAGTAATCACCGCTAATATGCGGCAAATCCGCCGCACTTTTTTCTACCCTTATTTTTAGGGTACCTAAAATATTTCAGACTCTAACTCCGGCAATAATGGCCATACCGAGGAACGGGATGCGGTCCTGTATTCCCCCTTGACTAACTTCTTACACGATAGCATCAAAATGGCAATCGCGAACACAAACTGATTTTCGAGAAAAAAAGGGGAAGGGTTTAAACCACCCTTCCGCCGACATTCTAGCCGCCATAACTTCGCAGTGCGTGCAGTAAGAACAAAGCCGAAGAGTGCGTTGAATACAGCTTGTCGAACTCTATCTTCAGTATAAAGGACAACTCTCTATCCCCGTTCGTTTGGACAGGAGAGGCCGGCAAAATTTCAAAAAATGGTCATTTTGACCTTCCAAAACGGAATTTTTTTTACACAAGGAAAACGAAGCGACTCAGAGGCCCGCCCTTTTAACTGTAGCATCCCCGCAGGTTGCCTAGTAATCACCGCTAATATGCGGCAAATCCGCCGCACTTTTTTCTACCCTTATTTTTAGGGTACCTAAAATATTTCAGACTCTAACTCCGGCAATAATGGCCATACCGAGGAACGGGATGCGGTCCTGTATTCCCCCTTGACTAACTTCTTACACGATAGCATCAAAATGGCAATCGCGAACACAAACTGATTTTCGAGAAAAAAAGGGGAAGGGTTTAAACCACCCTTCCGCCGACATTCTAGCCGCCATAACTTCGCAGTGCGTGCAGTAAGAACAAAGCCGAAGAGTGCGTTGAATACAGCTTGTAGAACTCTATCTTCAGTATAAAGGACAACTCTCTATCCCCGTTCGTTTGGACAGGAGAGGACGGCAAAATTTCAAAAAATGGTCATTTTGACCTTCCAAAACGGAATTTTTTTTACACAAGGAAAACGAAGCGACTCAGAGGCCCGCCCTTTTAACTGTAGCATCCCCGCAGGTTGCCTCGTAATCACCGCTAATATGCGGCAAATCCGCCGCACTTTTTTCTACCCTTATTTTTAGGGTACCTAAAATATTTCAGACTCTAACTCCGGCAATAATGGCCATACCGAGGAACGGGATGCGGTCCTGTATTCCCCCTTGACTAACTTCTTACACGATAGCATCAAAATGGCAATCGCGAACACAAACTGATTTTCGAGAAAAAAAGGGGAAGGGTTTAAACCACCCTTCCGCCGACATTCTAGCCGCCATAACTTCGCAGTGCGTGCAGTAAGAACAAAGCCGAAGAGTGCGTTGAATACAGCTTGTCGAACTCTATCTTCAGTATAAAGGACAACTCTCTATCCCCGTTCGTTTGGACAGGAGAGGCCGGCAAAATTTCAAAAAATGGTCATTTTGACCTTCCAAAACGGAATTTTTTTTACACAAGGAAAACGAAGCGACTCAGAGGCCCGCCCTTTTAACTGTAGCATCCCCGCAGGTTGCCTAGTAATCACCGCTAATATGCGGCAAATCCGCCGCACTTTTTTCTACCCTTATTTTTAGGGTACCTAAAATATTTCAGACTCTAACTCCGGCAATAATGGCCATACCGAGGAACGGGATGCGGTCCTGTATTCCCCCTTGACTAACTTCTTACACGATAGCATCAAAATGGCAATCGCGAACACAAACTGATTTTCGAGAAAAAAAGGGGAAGGGTTTAAACCACCCTTCCGCCGACATTCTAGCCGCCATAACTTCGCAGTGCGTGCAGTAAGAACAAAGCCGAAGAGTGCGTTGAATACAGCTTGTCGAACTCTATCTTCAGTATAAAGGACAACTCTCTATCCCCGTTCGTTTGGACAGGAGAGGCCGGCAAAATTTCAAAAAATGGTCATTTTGACCTTCCAAAACGGAATTTTTTTTACACAAGGAAAACGAAGCGACTCAGAGGCCCGCCCTTTTAACTGTAGCATCCCCGCAGGTTGCCTAGTAATCACCGCTAATATGCGGCAAATCCGCCGCACTTTTTTCTACCCTTATTTTTAGGGTACCTAAAATATTTCAGACTCTAACTCCGGCAATAATGGCCATACCGAGGAACGGGATGCGGTCCTGTATTCCCCCTTGACTAACTTCTTACACGATAGCATCAAAATGGCAATCGCGAACACAAACTGATTTTCGAGAAAAAAAGGGGAAGGGTTTAAACCACCCTTCCGCCGACATTCTAGCCGCCATAACTTCGCAGTGCGTGCAGTAAGAACAAAGCCGAAGAGTGCGTTGAATACAGCTTGTCGAACTCTATCTTCAGTATAAAGGACAACTCTCTATCCCCGTTCGTTTGGACAGGAGAGGCCGGCAAAATTTCAAAAAATGGTCATTTTGACCTTCCAAAACGGAATTTTTTTTACACAAGGAAAACGAAGCGACTCAGAGGCCCGCCCTTTTAACTGTAGCATCCCCGCAGGTTGCCTAGTAATCACCGCTAATATGCGGCAAATCCGCCGCACTTTTTTCTACCCTTATTTTTAGGGTACCTAAAATATTTCAGACTCTAACTCCGGCAATAATGGCCATACCGAGGAACGGGATGCGGTCCTGTATTCCCCCTTGACTAACTTCTTACACGATAGCATCAAAATGGCAATCGCGAACACAAACTGATTTTCGAGAAAAAAAGGGGAAGGGTTTAAACCACCCTTCCGCCGACATTCTAGCCGCCATAACTTCGCAGTGCGTGCAGTAAGAACAAAGCCGAAGAGTGCGTTGAATACAGCTTGTCGAACTCTATCTTCAGTATAAAGGACAACTCTCTATCCCCGTTCGTTTGGACAGGAGAGGCCGGCAAAATTTCAAAAAATGGTCATTTTGACCTTCCAAAACGGAATTTTTTTTACACAAGGAAAACGAAGCGACTCAGAGGCCCGCCCTTTTAACTGTAGCATCCCCGCAGGTTGCCTAGTAATCACCGCTAATATGCGGCAAATCCGCCGCACTTTTTTCTACCCTTATTTTTAGGGTACCTAAAATATTTCAGACTCTAACTCCGGCAATAATGGCCATACCGAGGAACGGGATGCGGTCCTGTATTCCCCCTTGACTAACTTCTTACACGATAGCATCAAAATGGCAATCGCGAACACAAACTGATTTTCGAGAAAAAAAGGGGAAGGGTTTAAACCACCCTTCCGCCGACATTCTAGCCGCCATAACTTCGCAGTGCGTGCAGTAAGAACAAAGCCGAAGAGTGCGTTGAATACAGCTTGTAGAACTCTATCTTCAGTATAAAGGACAACTCTCTATCCCCGTTCGTTTGGACAGGAGAGGACGGCAAAATTTCAAAAAATGGTCATTTTGACCTTCCAAAACGGAATTTTTTTTACACAAGGAAAACGAAGCGACTCAGAGGCCCGCCCTTTTAACTGTAGCATCCCCGCAGGTTGCCTCGTAATCACCGCTAATATGCGGCAAATCCGCCGCACTTTTTTCTACCCTTATTTTTAGGGTACCTAAAATATTTCAGACTCTAACTCCGGCAATAATGGCCATACCGAGGAACGGGATGCGGTCCTGTATTCCCCCTTGACTAACTTCTTACACGATAGCATCAAAATGGCAATCGCGAACACAAACTGATTTTCGAGAAAAAAAGGGGAAGGGTTTAAACCACCCTTCCGCCGACATTCTAGCCGCCATAACTTCGCAGTGCGTGCAGTAAGAACAAAGCCGAAGAGTGCGTTGAATACAGCTTGTCGAACTCTATCTTCAGTATAAAGGACAACTCTCTATCCCCGTTCGTTTGGACAGGAGAGGCCGGCAAAATTTCAAAAAATGGTCATTTTGACCTTCCAAAACGGAATTTTTTTTACACAAGGAAAACGAAGCGACTCAGAGGCCCGCCCTTTTAACTGTAGCATCCCCGCAGGTTGCCTAGTAATCACCGCTAATATGCGGCAAATCCGCCGCACTTTTTTCTACCCTTATTTTTAGGGTACCTAAAATATTTCAGACTCTAACTCCGGCAATAATGGCCATACCGAGGAACGGGATGCGGTCCTGTATTCCCCCTTGACTAACTTCTTACACGATAGCATCAAAATGGCAATCGCGAACACAAACTGATTTTCGAGAAAAAAAGGGGAAGGGTTTAAACCACCCTTCCGCCGACATTCTAGCCGCCATAACTTCGCAGTGCGTGCAGTAAGAACAAAGCCGAAGAGTGCGTTGAATACAGCTTGTCGAACTCTATCTTCAGTATAAAGGACAACTCTCTATCCCCGTTCGTTTGGACAGGAGAGGCCGGCAAAATTTCAAAAAATGGTCATTTTGACCTTCCAAAACGGAATTTTTTTTACACAAGGAAAACGAAGCGACTCAGAGGCCCGCCCTTTTAACTGTAGCATCCCCGCAGGTTGCCTAGTAATCACCGCTAATATGCGGCAAATCCGCCGCACTTTTTTCTACCCTTATTTTTAGGGTACCTAAAATATTTCAGACTCTAACTCCGGCAATAATGGCCATACCGAGGAACGGGATGCGGTCCTGTATTCCCCCTTGACTAACTTCTTACACGATAGCATCAAAATGGCAATCGCGAACACAAACTGATTTTCGAGAAAAAAAGGGGAAGGGTTTAAACCACCCTTCCGCCGACATTCTAGCCGCCATAACTTCGCAGTGCGTGCAGTAAGAACAAAGCCGAAGAGTGCGTTGAATACAGCTTGTCGAACTCTATCTTCAGTATAAAGGACAACTCTCTATCCCCGTTCGTTTGGACAGGAGAGGCCGGCAAAATTTCAAAAAATGGTCATTTTGACCTTCCAAAACGGAATTTTTTTTACACAAGGAAAACGAAGCGACTCAGAGGCCCGCCCTTTTAACTGTAGCATCCCCGCAGGTTGCCTAGTAATCACCGCTAATATGCGGCAAATCCGCCGCACTTTTTTCTACCCTTATTTTTAGGGTACCTAAAATATTTCAGACTCTAACTCCGGCAATAATGGCCATACCGAGGAACGGGATGCGGTCCTGTATTCCCCCTTGACTAACTTCTTACACGATAGCATCAAAATGGCAATCGCGAACACAAACTGATTTTCGAGAAAAAAAGGGGAAGGGTTTAAACCACCCTTCCGCCGACATTCTAGCCGCCATAACTTCGCAGTGCGTGCAGTAAGAACAAAGCCGAAGAGTGCGTTGAATACAGCTTGTCGAACTCTATCTTCAGTATAAAGGACAACTCTCTATCCCCGTTCGTTTGGACAGGAGAGGCCGGCAAAATTTCAAAAAATGGTCATTTTGACCTTCCAAAACGGAATTTTTTTTACACAAGGAAAACGAAGCGACTCAGAGGCCCGCCCTTTTAACTGTAGCATCCCCGCAGGTTGCCTAGTAATCACCGCTAATATGCGGCAAATCCGCCGCACTTTTTTCTACCCTTATTTTTAGGGTACCTAAAATATTTCAGACTCTAACTCCGGCAATAATGGCCATACCGAGGAACGGGATGCGGTCCTGTATTCCCCCTTGACTAACTTCTTACACGATAGCATCAAAATGGCAATCGCGAACACAAACTGATTTTCGAGAAAAAAAGGGGAAGGGTTTAAACCACCCTTCCGCCGACATTCTAGCCGCCATAACTTCGCAGTGCGTGCAGTAAGAACAAAGCCGAAGAGTGCGTTGAATACAGCTTGTAGAACTCTATCTTCAGTATAAAGGACAACTCTCTATCCCCGTTCGTTTGGACAGGAGAGGACGGCAAAATTTCAAAAAATGGTCATTTTGACCTTCCAAAACGGAATTTTTTTTACACAAGGAAAACGAAGCGACTCAGAGGCCCGCCCTTTTAACTGTAGCATCCCCGCAGGTTGCCTCGTAATCACCGCTAATATGCGGCAAATCCGCCGCACTTTTTTCTACCCTTATTTTTAGGGTACCTAAAATATTTCAGACTCTAACTCCGGCAATAATGGCCATACCGAGGAACGGGATGCGGTCCTGTATTCCCCCTTGACTAACTTCTTACACGATAGCATCAAAATGGCAATCGCGAACACAAACTGATTTTCCGCCGACATTCTAGCCGCCATAACTTCGCAGTGCGTGCAGTAAGAACAAAGCCGAAGAGTGCGTTGAATACAGCTTGTCGAACTCTATCTTCAGTATAAAGGACAACTCTCTATCCCCGTTCGTTTGGACAGGAGAGGCCGGCAAAATTTCAAAAAATGGTCATTTTGACCTTCCAAAACGGAATTTTTTTTACACAAGGAAAACGAAGCGACTCAGAGGCCCGCCCTTTTAACTGTAGCATCCCCGCAGGTTGCCTAGTAATCACCGCTAATATGCGGCAAATCCGCCGCACTTTTTTCTACCCTTATTTTTAGGGTACCTAAAATATTTCAGACTCTAACTCCGGCAATAATGGCCATACCGAGGAACGGGATGCGGTCCTGTATTCCCCCTTGACTAACTTCTTACACGATAGCATCAAAATGGCAATCGCGAACACAAACTGATTTTCGAGAAAAAAAGGGGAAGGGTTTAAACCACCCTTCCGCCGACATTCTAGCCGCCATAACTTCGCAGTGCGTGCAGCAAGAACAAAGCCGAAGAGTGCGTTGAATACAGCTTGTCGAACTCTATCTTCAGTATAAAGGACAACTCTCTATCCCCGTTCGTTTGGACAGGAGAAGCCGGCAAAATTTCAAAAAATGGTCATTTTGACCTTCCAAAACGGAATTTTTTTTACACAAGGAAAACGAAGCGACTCAGAGGCCCGCCCTTTTAACTGTAGCATCCCCGCAGGTTGCCTAGTAATCACCGCTAATATGCGGCAAATCCGCCGCACTTTTTTCTACCCTTATTTTTAGGGTACCTAAAATATTTCAGACTCTAACTCCGGCAATAATGGCCATACCGAGGAACGGGATGCGGTCCTGTATTCCCCCTTGACTAACTTCTTACACGATAGCATCAAAATGGCAATCGCGAACACAAACTGATTTTCGAGAAAAAAAGGGGAAGGAACCACCCTTCCGCCGACATTCTAGCCGCCATAACTTCGCAGTGCGTGCAGTAAGAACAAAGCCGAAGAGTGCGTTGAATACAGCTTGTCGAACTCTATCTTCAGTATAAAGGACAACTCTCTATCCCCGTTCGTTTGGACAGGAGAGGCCGGCAAAATTTCAAAAAATGGTCATTTTGACCTTCCAAAACGGAATTTTTTTTACACAAGGAAAACGAAGCGACTCAGAGGCCCGCCCTTTTAACTGTAGCATCCCCGCAGGTTGCCTAGTAATCACCGCTAATATGCGGCAAATCCGCCGCACTTTTTTCTACCCTTATTTTTAGGGTACCTAAAATATTTCAGACTCTAACTCCGGCAATAATGGCCATACCGAGGAACGGGATGCGGTCCTGTATTCCCCCTTGACTAACTTCTTACACGATAGCATCAAAATGGCAATCGCGAACACAAACTGATTTTCGAGAAAAAAAGGGGAAGGGTTTAAACCACCCTTCCGCCGACATTCTAGCCGCCATAACTTCGCAGTGCGTGCAGTAAGAACAAAGCCGAAGAGTGCGTTGAATACAGCTTGTCGAACTCTATCTTCAGTATAAAGGACAACTCTCTATCCCCGTTCGTTTGGACAGGAGAGGCCGGCAAAATTTCAAAAAATGGTCATTTTGACCTTCCAAAACGGAATTTTTTTTACACAAGGAAAACGAAGCGACTCAGAGGCCCGCCCTTTTAACTGTAGCATCCCCGCAGGTTGCCTAGTAATCACCGCTAATATGCGGCAAATCCGCCGCACTTTTTTCTACCCTTATTTTTAGGGTACCTAAAATATTTCAGACTCTAACTCCGGCAATAATGGCCATACCGAGGAACGGGATGCGGTCCTGTATTCCCCCTTGACTAACTTCTTACACGATAGCATCAAAATGGCAATCGCGAACACAAACTGATTTTCGAGAAAAAAAGGGGAAGGGTTTAAACCACCCTTCCGCCGACATTCTAGCCGCCATAACTTCGCAGTGCGTGCAGTAAGAACAAAGCCGAAGAGTGCGTTGAATACAGCTTGTCGAACTCTATCTTCAGTATAAAGGACAACTCTCTATCCCCGTTCGTTTGGACAGGAGAGGCCGGCAAAATTTCAAAAAATGGTCATTTTGACCTTCCAAAACGGAATTTTTTTTACACAAGGAAAACGAAGCGACTCAGAGGCCCGCCCTTTTAACTGTAGCATCCCCGCAGGTTGCCTAGTAATCACCGCTAATATGCGGCAAATCCGCCGCACTTTTTTCTACCCTTATTTTTAGGGTACCTAAAATATTTCAGACTCTAACTCCGGCAATAATGGCCATACCGAGGAACGGGATGCGGTCCTGTATTCCCCCTTGACTAACTTCTTACACGATAGCATCAAAATGGCAATCGCGAACACAAACTGATTTTCGAGAAAAAAAGGGGAAGGGTTTAAACCACCCTTCCGCCGACATTCTAGCCGCCATAACTTCGCAGTGCGTGCAGTAAGAACAAAGCCGAAGAGTGCGTTGAATACAGCTTGTCGAACTCTATCTTCAGTATAAAGGACAACTCTCTATCCCCGTTCGTTTGGACAGGAGAGGCCGGCAAAATTTCAAAAAATGGTCATTTTGACCTTCCAAAACGGAATTTTTTTTACACAAGGAAAACGAAGCGACTCAGAGGCCCGCCCTTTTAACTGTAGCATCCCCGCAGGTTGCCTAGTAATCACCGCTAATATGCGGCAAATCCGCCGCACTTTTTTCTACCCTTATTTTTAGGGTACCTAAAATATTTCAGACTCTAACTCCGGCAATAATGGCCATACCGAGGAACGGGATGCGGTCCTGTATTCCCCCTTGACTAACTTCTTACACGATAGCATCAAAATGGCAATCGCGAACACAAACTGATTTTCGAGAAAAAAAGGGGAAGGGAACCACCCTTCCGCCGACATTCTAGCCGCCATAACTTCGCAGTGCGTGCAGTAAGAACAAAGCCGAAGAGTGCGTTGAATACAGCTTGTCGAACTCTATCTTCAGTATAAAGGACAACTCTCTATCCCCGTTCGTTTGGACAGGAGAGGCCGGCAAAATTTCAAAAAATGGTCATTTTGACCTTCCAAAACGGAATTTTTTTTACACAAGGAAAACGAAGCGACTCAGAGGCCCGCCCTTTTAACTGTAGCATCCCCGCAGGTTGCCTAGTAATCACCGCTAATATGCGGCAAATCCGCCGCACTTTTTTCTACCCTTATTTTTAGGGTACCTAAAATATTTCAGACTCTAACTCCGGCAATAATGGCCATACCGAGGAACGGGATGCGGTCCTGTATTCCCCCTTGACTAACTTCTTACACGATAGCATCAAAATGGCAATCGCGAACACAAACTGATTTTCGAGAAAAAAAGGGGAAGAGTTTAAACCACCCTTCCGCCGACATTCTAGCCGCCATAACTTCGCAGTGCGTGCAGTAAGAACAAAGCCGAAGAGTGCGTTGAATACAGCTTGTCGAACTCTATCTTCAGTATAAAGGACAACTCTCTATCCCCGTTCGTTTGGACAGGAGAGGCCGGCAAAATTTCAAAAAATGGTCATTTTGACCTTCCAAAACGGAATTTTTTTTACACAAGGAAAACGAAGCGACTCAGAGGCCCGCCCTTTTAACTGTAGCATCCCCGCAGGTTGCCTAGTAATCACCGCTAATATGCGGCAAATCCGCCGCACTTTTTTCTACCCTTATTTTTAGGGTACCTAAAATATTTCAGACTCTAACTCCGGCAATAATGGCCATACCGAGGAACGGGATGCGGTCCTGTATTCCCCCTTGACTAACTTCTTACACGATAGCATCAAAATGGCAATCGCGAACACAAACTGATTTTCGAGAAAAAAAGGGGAAGGGTTTAAACCACCCTTCCGCCGACATTCTAGCCGCCATAACTTCGCAGTGCGTGCAGTAAGAACAAAGCCGAAGAGTGCGTTGAATACAGCTTGTAGAACTCTATCTTCAGTATAAAGGACAACTCTCTATCCCCGTTCGTTTGGACAGGAGAGGACGGCAAAATTTCAAAAAATGGTCATTTTGACCTTCCAAAACGGAATTTTTTTTACACAAGGAAAACGAAGCGACTCAGAGGCCCGCCCTTTTAACTGTAGCATCCCCGCAGGTTGCCTCGTAATCACCGCTAATATGCGGCAAATCCGCCGCACTTTTTTCTACCCTTATTTTTAGGGTACCTAAAATATTTCAGACTCTAACTCCGGCAATAATGGCCATACCGAGGAACGGGATGCGGTCCTGTATTCCCCCTTGACTAACTTCTTACACGATAGCATCAAAATGGCAATCGCGAACACAAACTGATTTTCGAGAAAAAAAGGGGAAGGGTTTAAACCACCCTTCCGCCGACATTCTAGCCGCCATAACTTCGCAGTGCGTGCAGTAAGAACAAAGCCGAAGAGTGCGTTGAATACAGCTTGTCGAACTCTATCTTCAGTATAAAGGACAACTCTCTATCCCCGTTCGTTTGGACAGGAGAGGCCGGCAAAATTTCAAAAAATGGTCATTTTGACCTTCCAAAACGGAATTTTTTTTACACAAGGAAAACGAAGCGACTCAGAGGCCCGCCCTTTTAACTGTAGCATCCCCGCAGGTTGCCTAGTAATCACCGCTAATATGCGGCAAATCCGCCGCACTTTTTTCTACCCTTATTTTTAGGGTACCTAAAATATTTCAGACTCTAACTCCGGCAATAATGGCCATACCGAGGAACGGGATGCGGTCCTGTATTCCCCCTTGACTAACTTCTTACACGATAGCATCAAAATGGCAATCGCGAACACAAACTGATTTTCGAGAAAAAAAGGGGAAGGGTTTAAACCACCCTTCCGCCGACATTCTAGCCGCCATAACTTCGCAGTGCGTGCAGTAAGAACAAAGCCGAAGAGTGCGTTGAATACAGCTTGTCGAACTCTATCTTCAGTATAAAGGACAACTCTCTATCCCCGTTCGTTTGGACAGGAGAGGCCGGCAAAATTTCAAAAAATGGTCATTTTGACCTTCCAAAACGGAATTTTTTTTACACAAGGAAAACGAAGCGACTCAGAGGCCCGCCCTTTTAACTGTAGCATCCCCGCAGGTTGCCTAGTAATCACCGCTAATATGCGGCAAATCCGCCGCACTTTTTTCTACCCTTATTTTTAGGGTACCTAAAATATTTCAGACTCTAACTCCGGCAATAATGGCCATACCGAGGAACGGGATGCGGTCCTGTATTCCCCCTTGACTAACTTCTTACACGATAGCATCAAAATGGCAATCGCGAACACAAACTGATTTTCGAGAAAAAAAGGGGAAGGGTTTAAACCACCCTTCCGCCGACATTCTAGCCGCCATAACTTCGCAGTGCGTGCAGTAAGAACAAAGCCGAAGAGTGCGTTGAATACAGCTTGTCGAACTCTATCTTCAGTATAAAGGACAACTCTCTATCCCCGTTCGTTTGGACAGGAGAGGCC
Source organism: Periplaneta americana (assembly GCF_040183065.1). Lineage (NCBI taxonomy): Eukaryota > Metazoa > Arthropoda > Insecta > Blattodea > Blattidae > Periplaneta > Periplaneta americana. The sequence continues at coordinate 182,884,516 of NC_091126.1, forward strand.
GGCAAAATTTCAAAAAATGGTCATTTTGACCTTCCAAAACGGAATTTTTTTTACACAAGGAAAACGAAGCGACTCAGAGGCCCGCCCTTTTAACTGTAGCATCCCCGCAGGTTGCCTAGTAATCACCGCTAATATGCGGCAAATCCGCCGCACTTTTTTCTACCCTTATTTTTAGGGTACCTAAAATATTTCAGACTCTAACTCCGGCAATAATGGCCATACCGAGGAACGGGATGCGGTCCTGTATTCCCCCTTGACTAACTTCTTACACGATAGCATCAAAATGGCAATCGCGAACACAAACTGATTTTCGAGAAAAAAAGGGGAAGGGTTTAAACCACCCTTCCGCCGACATTCTAGCCGCCATAACTTCGCAGTGCGTGCAGTAAGAACAAAGCCGAAGAGTGCGTTGAATACAGCTTGTCGAACTCTATCTTCAGTATAAAGGACAACTCTCTATCCCCGTTCGTTTGGACAGGAGAGGCCGGCAAAATTTCAAAAAATGGTCATTTTGACCTTCCAAAACGGAATTTTTTTTACACAAGGAAAACGAAGCGACTCAGAGGCCCGCCCTTTTAACTGTAGCATCCCCGCAGGTTGCCTAGTAATCACCGCTAATATGCGGCAAATCCGCCGCACTTTTTTCTACCCTTATTTTTAGGGTACCTAAAATATTTCAGACTCTAACTCCGGCAATAATGGCCATACCGAGGAACGGGATGCGGTCCTGTATTCCCCCTTGACTAACTTCTTACACGATAGCATCAAAATGGCAATCGCGAACACAAACTGATTTTCGAGAAAAAAAGGGGAAGGGTTTAAACCACCCTTCCGCCGACATTCTAGCCGCCATAACTTCGCAGTGCGTGCAGTAAGAACAAAGCCGAAGAGTGCGTTGAATACAGCTTGTCGAACTCTATCTTCAGTATAAAGGACAACTCTCTATCCCCGTTCGTTTGGACAGGAGAGGCCGGCAAAATTTCAAAAAATGGTCATTTTGACCTTCCAAAACGGAATTTTTTTTACACAAGGAAAACGAAGCGACTCAGAGGCCCGCCCTTTTAACTGTAGCATCCCCGCAGGTTGCCTAGTAATCACCGCTAATATGCGGCAAATCCGCCGCACTTTTTTCTACCCTTATTTTTAGGGTACCTAAAATATTTCAGACTCTAACTCCGGCAATAATGGCCATACCGAGGAACGGGATGCGGTCCTGTATTCCCCCTTGACTAACTTCTTACACGATAGCATCAAAATGGCAATCGCGAACACAAACTGATTTTCGAGAAAAAAAGGGGAAGGGTTTAAACCACCCTTCCGCCGACATTCTAGCCGCCATAACTTCGCAGTGCGTGCAGTAAGAACAAAGCCGAAGAGTGCGTTGAATACAGCTTGTCGAACTCTATCTTCAGTATAAAGGACAACTCTCTATCCCCGTTCGTTTGGACAGGAGAGGCCGGCAAAATTTCAAAAAATGGTCATTTTGACCTTCCAAAACGGAATTTTTTTTACACAAGGAAAACGAAGCGACTCAGAGGCCCGCCCTTTTAACTGTAGCATCCCCGCAGGTTGCCTAGTAATCACCGCTAATATGCGGCAAATCCGCCGCACTTTTTTCTACCCTTATTTTTAGGGTACCTAAAATATTTCAGACTCTAACTCCGGCAATAATGGCCATACCGAGGAACGGGATGCGGTCCTGTATTCCCCCTTGACTAACTTCTTACACGATAGCATCAAAATGGCAATCGCGAACACAAACTGATTTTCGAGAAAAAAAGGGGAAGGGTTTAAACCACCCTTCCGCCGACATTCTAGCCGCCATAACTTCGCAGTGCGTGCAGTAAGAACAAAGCCGAAGAGTGCGTTGAATACAGCTTGTAGAACTCTATCTTCAGTATAAAGGACAACTCTCTATCCCCGTTCGTTTGGACAGGAGAGGACGGCAAAATTTCAAAAAATGGTCATTTTGACCTTCCAAAACGGAATTTTTTTTACACAAGGAAAACGAAGCGACTCAGAGGCCCGCCCTTTTAACTGTAGCATCCCCGCAGGTTGCCTCGTAATCACCGCTAATATGCGGCAAATCCGCCGCACTTTTTTCTACCCTTATTTTTAGGGTACCTAAAATATTTCAGACTCTAACTCCGGCAATAATGGCCATACCGAGGAACGGGATGCGGTCCTGTATTCCCCCTTGACTAACTTCTTACACGATAGCATCAAAATGGCAATCGCGAACACAAACTGATTTTCGAGAAAAAAAGGGGAAGGGTTTAAACCACCCTTCCGCCGACATTCTAGCCGCCATAACTTCGCAGTGCGTGCAGTAAGAACAAAGCCGAAGAGTGCGTTGAATACAGCTTGTCGAACTCTATCTTCAGTATAAAGGACAACTCTCTATCCCCGTTCGTTTGGACAGGAGAGGCCGGCAAAATTTCAAAAAATGGTCATTTTGACCTTCCAAAACGGAATTTTTTTTACACAAGGAAAACGAAGCGACTCAGAGGCCCGCCCTTTTAACTGTAGCATCCCCGCAGGTTGCCTAGTAATCACCGCTAATATGCGGCAAATCCGCCGCACTTTTTTCTACCCTTATTTTTAGGGTACCTAAAATATTTCAGACTCTAACTCCGGCAATAATGGCCATACCGAGGAACGGGATGCGGTCCTGTATTCCCCCTTGACTAACTTCTTACACGATAGCATCAAAATGGCAATCGCGAACACAAACTGATTTTCGAGAAAAAAAGGGGAAGGGTTTAAACCACCCTTCCGCCGACATTCTAGCCGCCATAACTTCGCAGTGCGTGCAGTAAGAACAAAGCCGAAGAGTGCGTTGAATACAGCTTGTCGAACTCTATCTTCAGTATAAAGGACAACTCTCTATCCCCGTTCGTTTGGACAGGAGAGGCCGGCAAAATTTCAAAAAATGGTCATTTTGACCTTCCAAAACGGAATTTTTTTTACACAAGGAAAACGAAGCGACTCAGAGGCCCGCCCTTTTAACTGTAGCATCCCCGCAGGTTGCCTAGTAATCACCGCTAATATGCGGCAAATCCGCCGCACTTTTTTCTACCCTTATTTTTAGGGTACCTAAAATATTTCAGACTCTAACTCCGGCAATAATGGCCATACCGAGGAACGGGATGCGGTCCTGTATTCCCCCTTGACTAACTTCTTACACGATAGCATCAAAATGGCAATCGCGAACACAAACTGATTTTCGAGAAAAAAAGGGGAAGGGTTTAAACCACCCTTCCGCCGACATTCTAGCCGCCATAACTTCGCAGTGCGTGCAGTAAGAACAAAGCCGAAGAGTGCGTTGAATACAGCTTGTCGAACTCTATCTTCAGTATAAAGGACAACTCTCTATCCCCGTTCGTTTGGACAGGAGAGGCCGGCAAAATTTCAAAAAATGGTCATTTTGACCTTCCAAAACGGAATTTTTTTTACACAAGGAAAACGAAGCGACTCAGAGGCCCGCCCTTTTAACTGTAGCATCCCCGCAGGTTGCCTAGTAATCACCGCTAATATGCGGCAAATCCGCCGCACTTTTTTCTACCCTTATTTTTAGGGTACCTAAAATATTTCAGACTCTAACTCCGGCAATAATGGCCATACCGAGGAACGGGATGCGGTCCTGTATTCCCCCTTGACTAACTTCTTACACGATAGCATCAAAATGGCAATCGCGAACACAAACTGATTTTCGAGAAAAAAAGGGGAAGGGTTTAAACCACCCTTCCGCCGACATTCTAGCCGCCATAACTTCGCAGTGCGTGCAGTAAGAACAAAGCCGAAGAGTGCGTTGAATACAGCTTGTCGAACTCTATCTTCAGTATAAAGGACAACTCTCTATCCCCGTTCGTTTGGACAGGAGAGGCCGGCAAAATTTCAAAAAATGGTCATTTTGACCTTCCAAAACGGAATTTTTTTTACACAAGGAAAACGAAGCGACTCAGAGGCCCGCCCTTTTAACTGTAGCATCCCCGCAGGTTGCCTAGTAATCACCGCTAATATGCGGCAAATCCGCCGCACTTTTTTCTACCCTTATTTTTAGGGTACCTAAAATATTTCAGACTCTAACTCCGGCAATAATGGCCATACCGAGGAACGGGATGCGGTCCTGTATTCCCCCTTGACTAACTTCTTACACGATAGCATCAAAATGGCAATCGCGAACACAAACTGATTTTCGAGAAAAAAAGGGGAAGGGTTTAAACCACCCTTCCGCCGACATTCTAGCCGCCATAACTTCGCAGTGCGTGCAGTAAGAACAAAGCCGAAGAGTGCGTTGAATACAGCTTGTCGAACTCTATCTTCAGTATAAAGGACAACTCTCTATCCCCGTTCGTTTGGACAGGAGAGGCCGGCAAAATTTCAAAAAATGGTCATTTTGACCTTCCAAAACGGAATTTTTTTTACACAAGGAAAACGAAGCGACTCAGAGGCCCGCCCTTTTAACTGTAGCATCCCCGCAGGTTGCCTAGTAATCACCGCTAATATGCGGCAAATCCGCCGCACTTTTTTCTACCCTTATTTTTAGGGTACCTAAAATATTTCAGACTCTAACTCCGGCAATAATGGCCATACCGAGGAACGGGATGCGGTCCTGTATTCCCCCTTGACTAACTTCTTACACGATAGCATCAAAATGGCAATCGCGAACACAAACTGATTTTCGAGAAAAAAAGGGGAAGGGTTTAAACCACCCTTCCGCCGACATTCTAGCCGCCATAACTTCGCAGTGCGTGCAGTAAGAACAAAGCCGAAGAGTGCGTTGAATACAGCTTGTCGAACTCTATCTTCAGTATAAAGGACAACTCTCTATCCCCGTTCGTTTGGACAGGAGAGGCCGGCAAAATTTCAAAAAATGGTCATTTTGACCTTCCAAAACGGAATTTTTTTTACACAAGGAAAACGAAGCGACTCAGAGGCCCGCCCTTTTAACTGTAGCATCCCCGCAGGTTGCCTAGTAATCACCGCTAATATGCGGCAAATCCGCCGCACTTTTTTCTACCCTTATTTTTAGGGTACCTAAAATATTTCAGACTCTAACTCCGGCAATAATGGCCATACCGAGGAACGGGATGCGGTCCTGTATTCCCCCTTGACTAACTTCTTACACGATAGCATCAAAATGGCAATCGCGAACACAAACTGATTTTCGAGAAAAAAAGGGGAAGGGTTTAAACCACCCTTCCGCCGACATTCTAGCCGCCATAACTTCGCAGTGCGTGCAGTAAGAACAAAGCCGAAGAGTGCGTTGAATACAGCTTGTCGAACTCTATCTTCAGTATAAAGGACAACTCTCTATCCCCGTTCGTTTGGACAGGAGAGGCCGGCAAAATTTCAAAAAATGGTCATTTTGACCTTCCAAAACGGAATTTTTTTTACACAAGGAAAACGAAGCGACTCAGAGGCCCGCCCTTTTAACTGTAGCATCCCCGCAGGTTGCCTAGTAATCACCGCTAATATGCGGCAAATCCGCCGCACTTTTTTCTACCCTTATTTTTAGGGTACCTAAAATATTTCAGACTCTAACTCCGGCAATAATGGCCATACCGAGGAACGGGATGCGGTCCTGTATTCCCCCTTGACTAACTTCTTACACGATAGCATCAAAATGGCAATCGCGAACACAAACTGATTTTCGAGAAAAAAAGGGGAAGGGTTTAAACCACCCTTCCGCCGACATTCTAGCCGCCATAACTTCGCAGTGCGTGCAGTAAGAACAAAGCCGAAGAGTGCGTTGAATACAGCTTGTCGAACTCTATCTTCAGTATAAAGGACAACTCTCTATCCCCGTTCGTTTGGACAGGAGAGGCCGGCAAAATTTCAAAAAATGGTCATTTTGACCTTCCAAAACGGAATTTTTTTTACACAAGGAAAACGAAGCGACTCAGAGGCCCGCCCTTTTAACTGTAGCATCCCCGCAGGTTGCCTAGTAATCACCGCTAATATGCGGCAAATCCGCCGCACTTTTTTCTACCCTTATTTTTAGGGTACCTAAAATATTTCAGACTCTAACTCCGGCAATAATGGCCATACCGAGGAACGGGATGCGGTCCTGTATTCCCCCTTGACTAACTTCTTACACGATAGCATCAAAATGGCAATCGCGAACACAAACTGATTTTCGAGAAAAAAAGGGGAAGGGTTTAAACCACCCTTCCGCCGACATTCTAGCCGCCATAACTTCGCAGTGCGTGCAGTAAGAACAAAGCCGAAGAGTGCGTTGAATACAGCTTGTAGAACTCTATCTTCAGTATAAAGGACAACTCTCTATCCCCGTTCGTTTGGACAGGAGAGGACGGCAAAATTTCAAAAAATGGTCATTTTGACCTTCCAAAACGGAATTTTTTTTACACAAGGAAAACGAAGCGACTCAGAGGCCCGCCCTTTTAACTGTAGCATCCCCGCAGGTTGCCTCGTAATCACCGCTAATATGCGGCAAATCCGCCGCACTTTTTTCTACCCTTATTTTTAGGGTACCTAAAATATTTCAGACTCTAACTCCGGCAATAATGGCCATACCGAGGAACGGGATGCGGTCCTGTATTCCCCCTTGACTAACTTCTTACACGATAGCATCAAAATGGCAATCGCGAACACAAACTGATTTTCGAGAAAAAAAGGGGAAGGGTTTAAACCACCCTTCCGCCGACATTCTAGCCGCCATAACTTCGCAGTGCGTGCAGTAAGAACAAAGCCGAAGAGTGCGTTGAATACAGCTTGTCGAACTCTATCTTCAGTATAAAGGACAACTCTCTATCCCCGTTCGTTTGGACAGGAGAGGCCGGCAAAATTTCAAAAAATGGTCATTTTGACCTTCCAAAACGGAATTTTTTTTACACAAGGAAAACGAAGCGACTCAGAGGCCCGCCCTTTTAACTGTAGCATCCCCGCAGGTTGCCTAGTAATCACCGCTAATATGCGGCAAATCCGCCGCACTTTTTTCTACCCTTATTTTTAGGGTACCTAAAATATTTCAGACTCTAACTCCGGCAATAATGGCCATACCGAGGAACGGGATGCGGTCCTGTATTCCCCCTTGACTAACTTCTTACACGATAGCATCAAAATGGCAATCGCGAACACAAACTGATTTTCGAGAAAAAAAGGGGAAGGGTTTAAACCACCCTTCCGCCGACATTCTAGCCGCCATAACTTCGCAGTGCGTGCAGTAAGAACAAAGCCGAAGAGTGCGTTGAATACAGCTTGTCGAACTCTATCTTCAGTATAAAGGACAACTCTCTATCCCCGTTCGTTTGGACAGGAGAGGCCGGCAAAATTTCAAAAAATGGTCATTTTGACCTTCCAAAACGGAATTTTTTTTACACAAGGAAAACGAAGCGACTCAGAGGCCCGCCCTTTTAACTGTAGCATCCCCGCAGGTTGCCTAGTAATCACCGCTAATATGCGGCAAATCCGCCGCACTTTTTTCTACCCTTATTTTTAGGGTACCTAAAATATTTCAGACTCTAACTCCGGCAATAATGGCCATACCGAGGAACGGGATGCGGTCCTGTATTCCCCCTTGACTAACTTCTTACACGATAGCATCAAAATGGCAATCGCGAACACAAACTGATTTTCGAGAAAAAAAGGGGAAGGGTTTAAACCACCCTTCCGCCGACATTCTAGCCGCCATAACTTCGCAGTGCGTGCAGTAAGAACAAAGCCGAAGAGTGCGTTGAATACAGCTTGTCGAACTCTATCTTCAGTATAAAGGACAACTCTCTATCCCCGTTCGTTTGGACAGGAGAGGCCGGCAAAATTTCAAAAAATGGTCATTTTGACCTTCCAAAACGGAATTTTTTTTACACAAGGAAAACGAAGCGACTCAGAGGCCCGCCCTTTTAACTGTAGCATCCCCGCAGGTTGCCTAGTAATCACCGCTAATATGCGGCAAATCCGCCGCACTTTTTTCTACCCTTATTTTTAGGGTACCTAAAATATTTCAGACTCTAACTCCGGCAATAATGGCCATACCGAGGAACGGGATGCGGTCCTGTATTCCCCCTTGACTAACTTCTTACACGATAGCATCAAAATGGCAATCGCGAACACAAACTGATTTTCGAGAAAAAAAGGGGAAGGTAAACCCTTCCGCCGACATTCTAGCCGCCATAACTTCGCAGTGCGTGCAGTAAGAACAAAGCCGAAGAGTGCGTTGAATACAGCTTGTCGAACTCTATCTTCAGTATAAAGGACAACTCTCTATCCCCGTTCGTTTGGACAGGAGAGGACGGCAAAATTTCAAAAAATGGTCATTTTGACCTTCCAAAACGGAATTTTTTTTACACAAGGAAAACGAAGCGACTCAGAGGCCCGCCCTTTTAACTGTAGCATCCCCGCAGGTTGCCTCGTAATCACCGCTAATATGCGGCAAATCCGCCGCACTTTTTTCTACCCTTATTTTTAGGGTACCTAAAATATTTCAGACTCTAACTCCGGCAATAATGGCCATACCGAGGAACGGGATGCGGTCCTGTATTCCCCCTTGACTAACTTCTTACACGATAGCATCAAAATGGCAATCGCGAACACAAACTGATTTTCGAGAAAAAAAGGGGAAGGGTTTAAACCACCCTTCCGCCGACATTCTAGCCGCCATAACTTCGCAGTGCGTGCAGTAAGAACAAAGCCGAAGAGTGCGTTGAATACAGCTTGTCGAACTCTATCTTCAGTATAAAGGACAACTCTCTATCCCCGTTCGTTTGGACAGGAGAGGCCGGCAAAATTTCAAAAAATGGTCATTTTGACCTTCCAAAACGGAATTTTTTTTACACAAGGAAAACGAAGCGACTCAGAGGCCCGCCCTTTTAACTGTAGCATCCCCGCAGGTTGCCTAGTAATCACCGCTAATATGCGGCAAATCCGCCGCACTTTTTTCTACCCTTATTTTTAGGGTACCTAAAATATTTCAGACTCTAACTCCGGCAATAATGGCCATACCGAGGAACGGGATGCGGTCCTGTATTCCCCCTTGACTAACTTCTTACACGATAGCATCAAAATGGCAATCGCGAACACAAACTGATTTTCGAGAAAAAAAGGGGAAGGGTTTAAACCACCCTTCCGCCGACATTCTAGCCGCCATAACTTCGCAGTGCGTGCAGTAAGAACAAAGCCGAAGAGTGCGTTGAATACAGCTTGTCGAACTCTATCTTCAGTATAAAGGACAACTCTCTATCCCCGTTCGTTTGGACAGGAGAGGCCGGCAAAATTTCAAAAAATGGTCATTTTGACCTTCCAAAACGGAATTTTTTTTACACAAGGAAAACGAAGCGACTCAGAGGCCCGCCCTTTTAACTGTAGCATCCCCGCAGGTTGCCTAGTAATCACCGCTAATATGCGGCAAATCCGCCGCACTTTTTTCTACCCTTATTTTTAGGGTACCTAAAATATTTCAGACTCTAACTCCGGCAATAATGGCCATACCGAGGAACGGGATGCGGTCCTGTATTCCCCCTTGACTAACTTCTTACACGATAGCATCAAAATGGCAATCGCGAACACAAACTGATTTTCGAGAAAAAAAGGGGAAGGGTTTAAACCACCCTTCCGCCGACATTCTAGCCGCCATAACTTCGCAGTGCGTGCAGTAAGAACAAAGCCGAAGAGTGCGTTGAATACAGCTTGTCGAACTCTATCTTCAGTATAAAGGACAACTCTCTATCCCCGTTCGTTTGGACAGGAGAGGCCGGCAAAATTTCAAAAAATGGTCATTTTGACCTTCCAAAACGGAATTTTTTTTACACAAGGAAAACGAAGCGACTCAGAGGCCCGCCCTTTTAACTGTAGCATCCCCGCAGGTTGCCTAGTAATCACCGCTAATATGCGGCAAATCCGCCGCACTTTTTTCTACCCTTATTTTTAGGGTACCTAAAATATTTCAGACTCTAACTCCGGCAATAATGGCCATACCGAGGAACGGGATGCGGTCCTGTATTCCCCCTTGACTAACTTCTTACACGATAGCATCAAAATGGCAATCGCGAACACAAACTGATTTTCGAGAAAAAAAGGGGAAGGGTTTAAACCACCCTTCCGCCGACATTCTAGCCGCCATAACTTCGCAGTGCGTGCAGTAAGAACAAAGCCGAAGAGTGCGTTGAATACAGCTTGTCGAACTCTATCTTCAGTATAAAGGACAACTCTCTATCCCCGTTCGTTTGGACAGGAGAGGCCGGCAAAATTTCAAAAAATGGTCATTTTGACCTTCCAAAACGGAATTTTTTTTACACAAGGAAAACGAAGCGACTCAGAGGCCCGCCCTTTTAACTGTAGCATCCCCGCAGGTTGCCTAGTAATCACCGCTAATATGCGGCAAATCCGCCGCACTTTTTTCTACCCTTATTTTTAGGGTACCTAAAATATTTCAGACTCTAACTCCGGCAATAATGGCCATACCGAGGAACGGGATGCGGTCCTGTATTCCCCCTTGACTAACTTCTTACACGATAGCATCAAAATGGCAATCGCGAACACAAACTGATTTTCGAGAAAAAAAGGGGAAGGGTTTAAACCACCCTTCCGCCGACATTCTAGCCGCCATAACTTCGCAGTGCGTGCAGTAAGAACAAAGCCGAAGAGTGCGTTGAATACAGCTTGTCGAACTCTATCTTCAGTATAAAGGACAACTCTCTATCCCCGTTCGTTTGGACAGGAGAGGCCGGCAAAATTTCAAAAAATGGTCATTTTGACCTTCCAAAACGGAATTTTTTTTACACAAGGAAAACGAAGCGACTCAGAGGCCCGCCCTTTTAACTGTAGCATCCCCGCAGGTTGCCTAGTAATCACCGCTAATATGCGGCAAATCCGCCGCACTTTTTTCTACCCTTATTTTTAGGGTACCTAAAATATTTCAGACTCTAACTCCGGCAATAATGGCCATACCGAGGAACGGGATGCGGTCCTGTATTCCCCCTTGACTAACTTCTTACACGATAGCATCAAAATGGCAATCGCGAACACAAACTGATTTTCGAGAAAAAAAGGGGAAGGGTTTAAACCACCCTTCCGCCGACATTCTAGCCGCCATAACTTCGCAGTGCGTGCAGTAAGAACAAAGCCGAAGAGTGCGTTGAATACAGCTTGTAGAACTCTATCTTCAGTATAAAGGACAACTCTCTATCCCCGTTCGTTTGGACAGGAGAGGACGGCAAAATTTCAAAAAATGGTCATTTTGACCTTCCAAAACGGAATTTTTTTTACACAAGGAAAACGAAGCGACTCAGAGGCCCGCCCTTTTAACTGTAGCATCCCCGCAGGTTGCCTCGTAATCACCGCTAATATGCGGCAAATCCGCCGCACTTTTTTCTACCCTTATTTTTAGGGTACCTAAAATATTTCAGACTCTAACTCCGGCAATAATGGCCATACCGAGGAACGGGATGCGGTCCTGTATTCCCCCTTGACTAACTTCTTACACGATAGCATCAAAATGGCAATCGCGAACACAAACTGATTTTCGAGAAAAAAAGGGGAAGGGTTTAAACCACCCTTCCGCCGACATTCTAGCCGCCATAACTTCGCAGTGCGTGCAGTAAGAACAAAGCCGAAGAGTGCGTTGAATACAGCTTGTCGAACTCTATCTTCAGTATAAAGGACAACTCTCTATCCCCGTTCGTTTGGACAGGAGAGGCCGGCAAAATTTCAAAAAATGGTCATTTTGACCTTCCAAAACGGAATTTTTTTTACACAAGGAAAACGAAGCGACTCAGAGGCCCGCCCTTTTAACTGTAGCATCCCCGCAGGTTGCCTAGTAATCACCGCTAATATGCGGCAAATCCGCCGCACTTTTTTCTACCCTTATTTTTAGGGTACCTAAAATATTTCAGACTCTAACTCCGGCAATAATGGCCATACCGAGGAACGGGATGCGGTCCTGTATTCCCCCTTGACTAACTTCTTACACGATAGCATCAAAATGGCAATCGCGAACACAAACTGATTTTCGAGAAAAAAAGGGGAAGGGTTTAAACCACCCTTCCGCCGACATTCTAGCCGCCATAACTTCGCAGTGCGTGCAGTAAGAACAAAGCCGAAGAGTGCGTTGAATACAGCTTGTCGAACTCTATCTTCAGTATAAAGGACAACTCTCTATCCCCGTTCGTTTGGACAGGAGAGGCCGGCAAAATTTCAAAAAATGGTCATTTTGACCTTCCAAAACGGAATTTTTTTTACACAAGGAAAACGAAGCGACTCAGAGGCCCGCCCTTTTAACTGTAGCATCCCCGCAGGTTGCCTAGTAATCACCGCTAATATGCGGCAAATCCGCCGCACTTTTTTCTACCCTTATTTTTAGGGTACCTAAAATATTTCAGACTCTAACTCCGGCAATAATGGCCATACCGAGGAACGGGATGCGGTCCTGTATTCCCCCTTGACTAACTTCTTACACGATAGCATCAAAATGGCAATCGCGAACACAAACTGATTTTCGAGAAAAAAAGGGGAAGGGTTTAAACCACCCTTCCGCCGACATTCTAGCCGCCATAACTTCGCAGTGCGTGCAGTAAGAACAAAGCCGAAGAGTGCGTTGAATACAGCTTGTCGAACTCTATCTTCAGTATAAAGGACAACTCTCTATCCCCGTTCGTTTGGACAGGAGAGGCCGGCAAAATTTCAAAAAATGGTCATTTTGACCTTCCAAAACGGAATTTTTTTTACACAAGGAAAACGAAGCGACTCAGAGGCCCGCCCTTTTAACTGTAGCATCCCCGCAGGTTGCCTAGTAATCACCGCTAATATGCGGCAAATCCGCCGCACTTTTTTCTACCCTTATTTTTAGGGTACCTAAAATATTTCAGACTCTAACTCCGGCAATAATGGCCATACCGAGGAACGGGATGCGGTCCTGTATTCCCCCTTGACTAACTTCTTACACGATAGCATCAAAATGGCAATCGCGAACACAAACTGATTTTCGAGAAAAAAAGGGGAAGGGTTTAAACCACCCTTCCGCCGACATTCTAGCCGCCATAACTTCGCAGTGCGTGCAGTAAGAACAAAGCCGAAGAGTGCGTTGAATACAGCTTGTCGAACTCTATCTTCAGTATAAAGGACAACTCTCTATCCCCGTTCGTTTGGACAGGAGAGGCCGGCAAAATTTCAAAAAATGGTCATTTTGACCTTCCAAAACGGAATTTTTTTTACACAAGGAAAACGAAGCGACTCAGAGGCCCGCCCTTTTAACTGTAGCATCCCCGCAGGTTGCCTAGTAATCACCGCTAATATGCGGCAAATCCGCCGCACTTTTTTCTACCCTTATTTTTAGGGTACCTAAAACATTTCAGACTCTAACTCCGGCAATAATGGCCATACCGAGGAACGGGATGCGGTCCTGTATTCCCCCTTGACTAACTTCTTACACGATAGCATCAAAATGGCAATCGCGAACACAAACTGATTTTCGAGAAAAAAAGGGGAAGGGTTTAAACCACCCTTCCGCCGACATTCTAGCCGCCATAACTTCGCAGTGCGTGCAGTAAGAACAAAGCCGAAGAGTGCGTTGAATACAGCTTGTCGAACTCTATCTTCAGTATAAAGGACAACTCTCTATCCCCGTTCGTTTGGACAGGAGAGGCCGGCAAAATTTCAAAAAATGGTCATTTTGACCTTCCAAAACGGAATTTTTTTTACACAAGGAAAACGAAGCGACTCAGAGGCCCGCCCTTTTAACTGTAGCATCCCCGCAGGTTGCCTAGTAATCACCGCTAATATGCGGCAAATCCGCCGCACTTTTTTCTACCCTTATTTTTAGGGTACCTAAAATATTTCAGACTCTAACTCCGGCAATAATGGCCATACCGAGGAACGGGATGCGGTCCTGTATTCCCCCTTGACTAACTTCTTACACGATAGCATCAAAATGGCAATCGCGAACACAAACTGATTTTCGAGAAAAAAAGGGGAAGGGTTTAAACCACCCTTCCGCCGACATTCTAGCCGCCATAACTTCGCAGTGCGTGCAGTAAGAACAAAGCCGAAGAGTGCGTTGAATACAGCTTGTCGAACTCTATCTTCAGTATAAAGGACAACTCTCTATCCCCGTTCGTTTGGACAGGAGAGGACGGCAAAATTTCAAAAAATGGTCATTTTGACCTTCCAAAACGGAATTTTTTTTACACAAGGAAAACGAAGCGACTCAGAGGCCCGCCCTTTTAACTGTAGCATCCCCGCAGGTTGCCTCGTAATCACCGCTAATATGCGGCAAATCCGCCGCACTTTTTTCTACCCTTATTTTTAGGGTACCTAAAATATTTCAGACTCTAACTCCGGCAATAATGGCCATACCGAGGAACGGGATGCGGTCCTGTATTCCCCCTTGACTAACTTCTTACACGATAGCATCAAAATGGCAATCGCGAACACAAACTGATTTTCGAGAAAAAAAGGGGAAGGGTTTAAACCACCCTTCCGCCGACATTCTAGCCGCCATAACTTCGCAGTGCGTGCAGTAAGAACAAAGCCGAAGAGTGCGTTGAATACAGCTTGTCGAACTCTATCTTCAGTATAAAGGACAACTCTCTATCCCCGTTCGTTTGGACAGGAGAGGCCGGCAAAATTTCAAAAAATGGTCATTTTGACCTTCCAAAACGGAATTTTTTTTACACAAGGAAAACGAAGCGACTCAGAGGCCCGCCCTTTTAACTGTAGCATCCCCGCAGGTTGCCTAGTAATCACCGCTAATATGCGGCAAATCCGCCGCACTTTTTTCTACCCTTATTTTTAGGGTACCTAAAATATTTCAGACTCTAACTCCGGCAATAATGGCCATACCGAGGAACGGGATGCGGTCCTGTATTCCCCCTTGACTAACTTCTTACACGATAGCATCAAAATGGCAATCGCGAACACAAACTGATTTTCGAGAAAAAAAGGGGAAGGGTTTAAACCACCCTTCCGCCGACATTCTAGCCGCCATAACTTCGCAGTGCGTGCAGTAAGAACAAAGCCGAAGAGTGCGTTGAATACAGCTTGTCGAACTCTATCTTCAGTATAAAGGACAACTCTCTATCCCCGTTCGTTTGGACAGGAGAGGCCGGCAAAATTTCAAAAAATGGTCATTTTGACCTTCCAAAACGGAATTTTTTTTACACAAGGAAAACGAAGCGACTCAGAGGCCCGCCCTTTTAACTGTAGCATCCCCGCAGGTTGCCTAGTAATCACCGCTAATATGCGGCAAATCCGCCGCACTTTTTTCTACCCTTATTTTTAGGGTACCTAAAATATTTCAGACTCTAACTCCGGCAATAATGGCCATACCGAGGAACGGGATGCGGTCCTGTATTCCCCCTTGACTAACTTCTTACACGATAGCATCAAAATGGCAATCGCGAACACAAACTGATTTTCGAGAAAAAAAGGAGAAGGGTTTAAACCACCCTTCCGCCGACATTCTAGCCGCCATAACTTCGCAGTGCGTGCAGTAAGAACAAAGCCGAAGAGTGCGTTGAATACAGCTTGTCGAACTCTATCTTCAGTATAAAGGACAACTCTCTATCCCCGTTCGTTTGGACAGGAGAGGCCGGCAAAATTTCAAAAAATGGTCATTTTGACCTTCCAAAACGGAATTTTTTTTACACAAGGAAAACGAAGCGACTCAGAGGCCCGCCCTTTTAACTGTAGCATCCCCGCAGGTTGCCTAGTAATCACCGCTAATATGCGGCAAATCCGCCGCACTTTTTTCTACCCTTATTTTTAGGGTACCTAAAATATTTCAGACTCTAACTCCGGCAATAATGGCCATACCGAGGAACGGGATGCGGTCCTGTATTCCCCCTTGACTAACTTCTTACACGATAGCATCAAAATGGCAATCGCGAACACAAACTGATTTTCGAGAAAAAAAGGGGAAGGGTTTAAACCACCCTTCCGCCGACATTCTAGCCGCCATAACTTCGCAGTGCGTGCAGTAAGAACAAAGCCGAAGAGTGCGTTGAATACAGCTTGTAGAACTCTATCTTCAGTATAAAGGACAACTCTCTATCCCCGTTCGTTTGGACAGGAGAGGCCGGCAAAATTTCAAAAAATGGTCATTTTGACCTTCCAAAACGGAATTTTTTTTACACAAGGAAAACGAAGCGACTCAGAGGCCCGCCCTTTTAACTGTAGCATCCCCGCAGGTTGCCTCGTAATCACCGCTAATATGCGGCAAATCCGCCGCACTTTTTTCTACCCTTATTTTTAGGGTACCTAAAATATTTCAGACTCTAACTCCGGCAATAATGGCCATACCGAGGAACGGGATGCGGTCCTGTATTCCCCCTTGACTAACTTCTTACACGATAGCATCAAAATGGCAATCGCGAACACAAACTGATTTTCGAGAAAAAAAGGGGAAGGGTTTAAACCACCCTTCCGCCGACATTCTAGCCGCCATAACTTCGCAGTGCGTGCAGTAAGAACAAAGCCGAAGAGTGCGTTGAATACAGCTTGTCGAACTCTATCTTCAGTATAAAGGACAACTCTCTATCCCCGTTCGTTTGGACAGGAGAGGCCGGCAAAATTTCAAAAAATGGACATTTTGACCTTCCAAAACGGAATTTTTTTTACACAAGGAAAACGAAGCGACTCAGAGGCCCGCCCTTTTAACTGTAGCATCCCCGCACGTTGCCTAGTAATCACCGCTAATATGCGGCAAATCCGCCGCACTTTTTTCTACCCTTATTTTTAGGGTACCTAAAATATTTCAGACTCTAACTCCGGCAATAATGGCCATACCGAGGAACGGGATGCGGTCCTGTATTCCCCCTTGACTAACTTCTTACACGATAGCATCAAAATGGCAATCGCGAACACAAACTGATTTTCGAGAAAAAAAGGGGAAGGGTTTAAACCACCCTTCCGCCGACATTCTAGCCGCCATAACTTCGCAGTGCGTGCAGTAAGAACAAAGCCGAAGAGTGCGTTGAATACAGCTTGTCGAACTCTATCTTCAGTATAAAGGACAACTCTCTATCCCCGTTCGTTTGGACAGGAGAGGCCGGCAAAATTTCAAAAAATGGTC
Organism: Periplaneta americana; assembly: GCF_040183065.1. Lineage (NCBI taxonomy): Eukaryota > Metazoa > Arthropoda > Insecta > Blattodea > Blattidae > Periplaneta > Periplaneta americana. The sequence goes on from NC_091126.1 coordinate 182,901,542, forward strand.
ATTTTGACCTTCCAAAACGGAATTTTTTTTACACAAGGAAAACGAAGCGACTCAGAGGCCCGCCCTTTTAACTGTAGCATCCCCGCAGGTTGCCTAGTAATCACCGCTAATATGCGGCAAATCCGCCGCACTTTTTTCTACCCTTATTTTTAGGGTACCTAAAATATTTCAGACTCTAACTCCGGCAATAATGGCCATACCGAGGAACGGGATGCGGTCCTGTATTCCCCCTTGACTAACTTCTTACACGATAGCATCAAAATGGCAATCGCGAACACAAACTGATTTTCGAGAAAAAAAGGGGAAGGGTTTAAACCACCCTTCCGCCGACATTCTAGCCGCCATAACTTCGCAGTGCGTGCAGTAAGAACAAAGCCGAAGAGTGCGTTGAATACAGCTTGTAGAACTCTATCTTCAGTATAAAGGACAACTCTCTATCCCCGTTCGTTTGGACAGGAGAGGACGGCAAAATTTCAAAAAATGGTCATTTTGACCTTCCAAAACGGAATTTTTTTTACACAAGGAAAACGAAGCGACTCAGAGGCCCGCCCTTTTAACTGTAGCATCCCCGCAGGTTGCCTCGTAATCACCGCTAATATGCGGCAAATCCGCCGCACTTTTTTCTACCCTTATTTTTAGGGTACCTAAAATATTTCAGACTCTAACTCCGGCAATAATGGCCATACCGAGGAACGGGATGCGGTCCTGTATTCCCCCTTGACTAACTTCTTACACGATAGCATCAAAATGGCAATCGCGAACACAAACTGATTTTCGAGAAAAAAAGGGGAAGGGTTTAAACCACCCTTCCGCCGACATTCTAGCCGCCATAACTTCGCAGTGCGTGCAGTAAGAACAAAGCCGAAGAGTGCGTTGAATACAGCTTGTCGAACTCTATCTTCAGTATAAAGGACAACTCTCTATCCCCGTTCGTTTGGACAGGAGAGGCCGGCAAAATTTCAAAAAATGGTCATTTTGACCTTCCAAAACGGAATTTTTTTTACACAAGGAAAACGAAGCGACTCAGAGGCCCGCCCTTTTAACTGTAGCATCCCCGCAGGTTGCCTAGTAATCACCGCTAATATGCGGCAAATCCGCCGCACTTTTTTCTACCCTTATTTTTAGGGTACCTAAAATATTTCAGACTCTAACTCCGGCAATAATGGCCATACCGAGGAACGGGATGCGGTCCTGTATTCCCCCTTGACTAACTTCTTACACGATAGCATCAAAATGGCAATCGCGAACACAAACTGATTTTCGAGAAAAAAAGGGGAAGGGTTTAAACCACCCTTCCGCCGACATTCTAGCCGCCATAACTTCGCAGTGCGTGCAGTAAGAACAAAGCCGAAGAGTGCGTTGAATACAGCTTGTCGAACTCTATCTTCAGTATAAAGGACAACTCTCTATCCCCGTTCGTTTGGACAGGAGAGGCCGGCAAAATTTCAAAAAATGGTCATTTTGACCTTCCAAAACGGAATTTTTTTTACACAAGGAAAACGAAGCGACTCAGAGGCCCGCCCTTTTAACTGTAGCATCCCCGCAGGTTGCCTAGTAATCACCGCTAATATGCGGCAAATCCGCCGCACTTTTTTCTACCCTTATTTTTAGGGTACCTAAAATATTTCAGACTCTAACTCCGGCAATAATGGCCATACCGAGGAACGGGATGCGGTCCTGTATTCCCCCTTGACTAACTTCTTACACGATAGCATCAAAATGGCAATCGCGAACACAAACTGATTTTCGAGAAAAAAAGGGGAAGGGTTTAAACCACCCTTCCGCCGACATTCTAGCCGCCATAACTTCGCAGTGCGTGCAGTAAGAACAAAGCCGAAGAGTGCGTTGAATACAGCTTGTCGAACTCTATCTTCAGTATAAAGGACAACTCTCTATCCCCGTTCGTTTGGACAGGAGAGGCCGGCAAAATTTCAAAAAATGGTCATTTTGACCTTCCAAAACGGAATTTTTTTTACACAAGGAAAACGAAGCGACTCAGAGGCCCGCCCTTTTAACTGTAGCATCCCCGCAGGTTGCCTAGTAATCACCGCTAATATGCGGCAAATCCGCCGCACTTTTTTCTACCCTTATTTTTAGGGTACCTAAAATATTTCAGACTCTAACTCCGGCAATAATGGCCATACCGAGGAACGGGATGCGGTCCTGTATTCCCCCTTGACTAACTTCTTACACGATAGCATCAAAATGGCAATCGCGAACACAAACTGATTTTCGAGAAAAAAAGGGGAAGGGTTTAAACCACCCTTCCGCCGACATTCTAGCCGCCATAACTTCGCAGTGCGTGCAGTAAGAACAAAGCCGAAGAGTGCGTTGAATACAGCTTGTCGAACTCTATCTTCAGTATAAAGGACAACTCTCTATCCCCGTTCGTTTGGACAGGAGAGGCCGGCAAAATTTCAAAAAATGGTCATTTTGACCTTCCAAAACGGAATTTTTTTTACACAAGGAAAACGAAGCGACTCAGAGGCCCGCCCTTTTAACTGTAGCATCCCCGCAGGTTGCCTAGTAATCACCGCTAATATGCGGCAAATCCGCCGCACTTTTTTCTACCCTTATTTTTAGGGTACCTAAAATATTTCAGACTCTAACTCCGGCAATAATGGCCATACCGAGGAACGGGATGCGGTCCTGTATTCCCCCTTGACTAACTTCTTACACGATAGCATCAAAATGGCAATCGCGAACACAAACTGATTTTCGAGAAAAAAAGGGGAAGGGTTTAAACCACCCTTCCGCCGACATTCTAGCCGCCATAACTTCGCAGTGCGTGCAGTAAGAACAAAGCCGAAGAGTGCGTTGAATACAGCTTGTCGAACTCTATCTTCAGTATAAAGGACAACTCTCTATCCCCGTTCGTTTGGACAGGAGAGGCCGGCAAAATTTCAAAAAATGGTCATTTTGACCTTCCAAAACGGAATTTTTTTTACACAAGGAAAACGAAGCGACTCAGAGGCCCGCCCTTTTAACTGTAGCATCCCCGCAGGTTGCCTAGTAATCACCGCTAATATGCGGCAAATCCGCCGCACTTTTTTCTACCCTTATTTTTAGGGTACCTAAAATATTTCAGACTCTAACTCCGGCAATAATGGCCATACCGAGGAACGGGATGCGGTCCTGTATTCCCCCTTGACTAACTTCTTACACGATAGCATCAAAATGGCAATCGCGAACACAAACTGATTTTCGAGAAAAAAAGGGGAAGGGTTTAAACCACCCTTCCGCCGACATTCTAGCCGCCATAACTTCGCAGTGCGTGCAGTAAGAACAAAGCCGAAGAGTGCGTTGAATACAGCTTGTCGAACTCTATCTTCAGTATAAAGGACAACTCTCTATCCCCGTTCGTTTGGACAGGAGAGGCCGGCAAAATTTCAAAAAATGGTCATTTTGACCTTCCAAAACGGAATTTTTTTTACACAAGGAAAACGAAGCGACTCAGAGGCCCGCCCTTTTAACTGTAGCATCCCCGCAGGTTGCCTAGTAATCACCGCTAATATGCGGCAAATCCGCCGCACTTTTTTCTACCCTTATTTTTAGGGTACCTAAAATATTTCAGACTCTAACTCCGGCAATAATGGCCATACCGAGGAACGGGATGCGGTCCTGTATTCCCCCTTGACTAACTTCTTACACGATAGCATCAAAATGGCAATCGCGAACACAAACTGATTTTCGAGAAAAAAAGGGGAAGGGTTTAAACCACCCTTCCGCCGACATTCTAGCCGCCATAACTTCGCAGTGCGTGCAGTAAGAACAAAGCCGAAGAGTGCGTTGAATACAGCTTGTCGAACTCTATCTTCAGTATAAAGGACAACTCTCTATCCCCGTTCGTTTGGACAGGAGAGGCCGGCAAAATTTCAAAAAATGGTCATTTTGACCTTCCAAAACGGAATTTTTTTTACACAAGGAAAACGAAGCGACTCAGAGGCCCGCCCTTTTAACTGTAGCATCCCCGCAGGTTGCCTAGTAATCACCGCTAATATGCGGCAAATCCGCCGCACTTTTTTCTACCCTTATTTTTAGGGTACCTAAAATATTTCAGACTCTAACTCCGGCAATAATGGCCATACCGAGGAACGGGATGCGGTCCTGTATTCCCCCTTGACTAACTTCTTACACGATAGCATCAAAATGGCAATCGCGAACACAAACTGATTTTCGAGAAAAAAAGGGGAAGGGTTTAAACCACCCTTCCGCCGACATTCTAGCCGCCATAACTTCGCAGTGCGTGCAGTAAGAACAAAGCCGAAGAGTGCGTTGAATACAGCTTGTAGAACTCTATCTTCAGTATAAAGGACAACTCTCTATCCCCGTTCGTTTGGACAGGAGAGGCCGGCAAAATTTCAAAAAATGGTCATTTTGACCTTCCAAAACGGAATTTTTTTTACACAAGGAAAACGAAGCGACTCAGAGGCCCGCCCTTTTAACTGTAGCATCCCCGCAGGTTGCCTCGTAATCACCGCTAATATGCGGCAAATCCGCCGCACTTTTTTCTACCCTTATTTTTAGGGTACCTAAAATATTTCAGACTCTAACTCCGGCAATAATGGCCATACCGAGGAACGGGATGCGGTCCTGTATTCCCCCTTGACTAACTTCTTACACGATAGCATCAAAATGGCAATCGCGAACACAAACTGATTTTCGAGAAAAAAAGGGGAAGGGTTTAAACCACCCTTCCGCCGACATTCTAGCCGCCATAACTTCGCAGTGCGTGCAGTAAGAACAAAGCCGAAGAGTGCGTTGAATACAGCTTGTCGAACTCTATCTTCAGTATAAAGGACAACTCTCTATCCCCGTTCGTTTGGACAGGAGAGGCCGGCAAAATTTCAAAAAATGGTCATTTTGACCTTCCAAAACGGAATTTTTTTTACACAAGGAAAACGAAGCGACTCAGAGGCCCGCCCTTTTAACTGTAGCATCCCCGCAGGTTGCCTAGTAATCACCGCTAATATGCGGCAAATCCGCCGCACTTTTTCCTACCCTTATTTTTAGGGTACCTAAAATATTTCAGACTCTAACTCCGGCAATAATGGCCATACCGAGGAACGGGATGCGGTCCTGTATTCCCCCTTGACTAACTTCTTACACGATAGCATCAAAATGGCAATCGCGAACACAAACTGATTTTCGAGAAAAAAAGGGGAAGGGTTTAAACCACCCTTCCGCCGACATTCTAGCCGCCATAACTTCGCAGTGCGTGCAGTAAGAACAAAGCCGAAGAGTGCGTTGAATACAGCTTGTCGAACTCTATCTTCAGTATAAAGGACAACTCTCTATCCCCGTTCGTTTGGACAGGAGAGGCCGGCAAAATTTCAAAAAATGGTCATTTTGACCTTCCAAAACGGAATTTTTTTTACACAAGGAAAACGAAGCGACTCAGAGGCCCGCCCTTTTAACTGTAGCATCCCCGCAGGTTGCCTAGTAATCACCGCTAATATGCGGCAAATCCGCCGCACTTTTTTCTACCCTTATTTTTAGGGTACCTAAAATATTTCAGACTCTAACTCCGGCAATAATGGCCATACCGAGGAACGGGATGCGGTCCTGTATTCCCCCTTGACTAACTTCTTACACGATAGCATCAAAATGGCAATCGCGAACACAAACTGATTTTCGAGAAAAAAAGGGGAAGGGTTTAAACCACCCTTCCGCCGACATTCTAGCCGCCATAACTTCGCAGTGCGTGCAGTAAGAACAAAGCCGAAGAGTGCGTTGAATACAGCTTGTCGAACTCTATCTTCAGTATAAAGGACACCTCTCTATCCCCGTTCGTTTGGACAGGAGAGGCCGGCAAAATTTCAAAAAATGGTCATTTTGACCTTCCAAAACGGAATTTTTTTTACACAAGGAAAACGAAGCGACTCAGAGGCCCGCCCTTTTAACTGTAGCATCCCCGCAGGTTGCCTCGTAATCACCGCTAATATGCGGCAAATCCGCCGCACTTTTTTCTACCCTTATTTTTAGGGTACCTAAAATATTTCAGACTCTAACTCCGGCAATAATGGCCATACCGAGGAACGGGATGCGGTCCTGTATTCCCCCTTGACTAACTTCTTACACGATAGCATCAAAATGGCAATCGCGAACACAAACTGATTTTCGAGAAAAAAAGGGGAAGGGTTTAAACCACCCTTCCGCCGACATTCTAGCCGCCATAACTTCGCAGTGCGTGCAGTAAAAACAAAGCCGAAGAGTGCGTTGAATACAGCTTGTCGAACTCTATCTTCAGTATAAAGGACAACTCTCTATCCCCGTTCGTTTGGACAGGAGAGGCCGGCAAAATTTCAAAAAATGGTCATTTTGACCTTCCAAAACGGAATTTTTTTTACACAAGGAAAACGAAGCGACTCAGAGGCCCGCCCTTTTAACTGTAGCATCCCCGCAGGTTGCCTAGTAATCACCGCTAATATGCGGCAAATCCGCCGCACTTTTTTCTACCCTTATTTTTAGGGTACCTAAAATATTTCAGACTCTAACTCCGGCAATAATGGCCATACCGAGGAACGGGATGCGGTCCTGTATTCCCCCTTGACTAACTTCTTACACGATAGCATCAAAATGGCAATCGCGAACACAAACTGATTTTCGAGAAAAAAAGGGGAAGGGTTTAAACCACCCTTCCGCCGACATTCTAGCCGCCATAACTTCGCAGTGCGTGCAGTAAGAACAAAGCCGAAGAGTGCGTTGAATACAGCTTGTCGAACTCTATCTTCAGTATAAAGGACAACTCTCTATCCCCGTTCGTTTGGACAGGAGAGGCCGGCAAAATTTCAAAAAATGGTCATTTTGACCTTCCAAAACGGAATTTTTTTTACACAAGGAAAACGAAGCGACTCAGAGGCCCGCCCTTTTAACTGTAGCATCCCCGCAGGTTGCCTAGTAATCACCGCTAATATGCGGCAAATCCGCCGCACTTTTTTCTACCCTTATTTTTAGGGTACCTAAAATATTTCAGACTCTAACTCCGGCAATAATGGCCATACCGAGGAACGGGATGCGGTCCTGTATTCCCCCTTGACTAACTTCTTACACGATAGCATCAAAATGGCAATCGCGAACACAAACTGATTTTCGAGAAAAAAAGGGGAAGGGTTTAAACCACCCTTCCGCCGACATTCTAGCCGCCATAACTTCGCAGTGCGTGCAGTAAGAACAAAGCCGAAGAGTGCGTTGAATACAGCTTGTCGAACTCTATCTTCAGTATAAAGGACAACTCTCTATCCCCGTTCGTTTGGACAGGAGAGGCCGGCAAAATTTCAAAAAATGGTCATTTTGACCTTCCAAAACGGAATTTTTTTTACACAAGGAAAACGAAGCGACTCAGAGGCCCGCCCTTTTAACTGTAGCATCCCCGCAGGTTGCCTAGTAATCACCGCTAATATGCGGCAAATCCGCCGCACTTTTTTCTACCCTTATTTTTAGGGTACCTAAAATATTTCAGACTCTAACTCCGGCAATAATGGCCATACCGAGGAACGGGATGCGGTCCTGTATTCCCCCTTGACTAACTTCTTACACGATAGCATCAAAATGGCAATCGCGAACACAAACTGATTTTCGAGAAAAAAAGGGGAAGGGTTTAAACCACCCTTCCGCCGACATTCTAGCCGCCATAACTTCGCAGTGCGTGCAGTAAGAACAAAGCCGAAGAGTGCGTTGAATACAGCTTGTCGAACTCTATCTTCAGTATAAAGGACAACTCTCTATCCCCGTTCGTTTGGACAGGAGAGGCCGGCAAAATTTCAAAAAATGGTCATTTTGACCTTCCAAAACGGAATTTTTTTTACACAAGGAAAACGAAGCGACTCAGAGGCCCGCCCTTTTAACTGTAGCATCCCCGCAGGTTGCCTAGTAATCACCGCTAATATGCGGCAAATCCGCCGCACTTTTTTCTACCCTTATTTTTAGGGTACCTAAAATATTTCAGACTCTAACTCCGGCAATAATGGCCATACCGAGGAACGGGATGCGGTCCTGTATTCCCCCTTGACTAACTTCTTACACGATAGCATCAAAATGGCAATCGCGAACACAAACTGATTTTCGAGAAAAAAAGGGGAAGGGTTTAAACCACCCTTCCGCCGACATTCTAGCCGCCATAACTTCGCAGTGCGTGCAGTAAGAACAAAGCCGAAGAGTGCGTTGAATACAGCTTGTAGAACTCTATCTTCAGTATAAAGGACAACTCTCTATCCCCGTTCGTTTGGACAGGAGAGGACGGCAAAATTTCAAAAAATGGTCATTTTGACCTTCCAAAAAGGGATTTTTTTTACACAAGGAAAACGAAGCGACTCAGAGGCCCGCCCTTTTAACTGTAGCATCCCCGCAGGTTGCCTCGTAATCACCGCTAATATGCGGCAAATCCGCCGCACTTTTTTCTACCCTTATTTTTAGGGTACCTAAAATATTTCAGACTCTAACTCCGGCAATAATGGCCATACCGAGGAACGGGATGCGGTCCTGTATTCCCCCTTGACTAACTTCTTACACGATAGCATCAAAATGGCAATCGCGAACACAAACTGATTTTCGAGAAAAAAAGGGGAAGGGTTTAAACCACCCTTCCGCCGACATTCTAGCCGCCATAACTTCGCAGTGCGTGCAGTAAGAACAAAGCCGAAGAGTGCGTTGAATACAGCTTGTCGAACTCTATCTTCAGTATAAAGGACAACTCTCTATCCCCGTTCGTTTGGACAGGAGAGGCCGGCAAAATTTCAAAAAATGGTCATTTTGACCTTCCAAAACGGAATTTTTTTTACACAAGGAAAACGAAGCGACTCAGAGGCCCGCCCTTTTAACTGTAGCATCCCCGCAGGTTGCCTAGTAATCACCGCTAATATGCGGCAAATCCGCCGCACTTTTTTCTACCCTTATTTTTAGGGTACCTAAAATATTTCAGACTCTAACTCCGGCAATAATGGCCATACCGAGGAACGGGATGCGGTCCTGTATTCCCCCTTGACTAACTTCTTACACGATAGCATCAAAATGGCAATCGCGAACACAAACTGATTTTCGAGAAAAAAAGGGGAAGGGTTTAAACCACCCTTCCGCCGACATTCTAGCCGCCATAACTTCGCAGTGCGTGCAGTAAGAACAAAGCCGAAGAGTGCGTTGAATACAGCTTGTCGAACTCTATCTTCAGTATAAAGGACAACTCTCTATCCCCGTTCGTTTGGACAGGAGAGGCCGGCAAAATTTCAAAAAATGGTCATTTTGACCTTCCAAAACGGAATTTTTTTTACACAAGGAAAACGAAGCGACTCAGAGGCCCGCCCTTTTAACTGTAGCATCCCCGCAGGTTGCCTAGTAATCACCGCTAATATGCGGCAAATCCGCCGCACTTTTTTCTACCCTTATTTTTAGGGTACCTAAAATATTTCAGACTCTAACTCCGGCAATAATGGCCATACCGAGGAACGGGATGCGGTCCTGTATTCCCCCTTGACTAACTTCTTACACGATAGCATCAAAATGGCAATCGCGAACACAAACTGATTTTCGAGAAAAAAAGGGGAAGGGTTTAAACCACCCTTCCGCCGACATTCTAGCCGCCATAACTTCGCAGTGCGTGCAGTAAGAACAAAGCCGAAGAGTGCGTTGAATACAGCTTGTCGAACTCTATCTTCAGTATAAAGGACAACTCTCTATCCCCGTTCGTTTGGACAGGAGAGGCCGGCAAAATTTCAAAAAATGGTCATTTTGACCTTCCAAAACGGAATTTTTTTTACACAAGGAAAACGAAGCGACTCAGAGGCCCGCCCTTTTAACTGTAGCATCCCCGCAGGTTGCCTAGTAATCACCGCTAATATGCGGCAAATCCGCCGCACTTTTTTCTACCCTTATTTTTAGGGTACCTAAAATATTTCAGACTCTAACTCCGGCAATAATGGCCATACCGAGGAACGGGATGCGGTCCTGTATTCCCCCTTGACTAACTTCTTACACGATAGCATCAAAATGGCAATCGCGAACACAAACTGATTTTCGAGAAAAAAAGGGGAAGGGTTTAAACCACCCTTCCGCCGACATTCTAGCCGCCATAACTTCGCAGTGCGTGCAGTAAGAACAAAGCCGAAGAGTGCGTTGAATACAGCTTGTAGAACTCTATCTTCAGTATAAAGGACAACTCTCTATCCCCGTTCGTTTGGACAGGAGAGGCCGGCAAAATTTCAAAAAATGGTCATTTTGACCTTCCAAAACGGAATTTTTTTTACACAAGGAAAACGAAGCGACTCAGAGGCCCGCCCTTTTAACTGTAGCATCCCCGCAGGTTGCCTCGTAATCACCGCTAATATGCGGCAAATCCGCCGCACTTTTTTCTACCCTTATTTTTAGGGTACCTAAAATATTTCAGACTCTAACTCCGGCAATAATGGCCATACCGAGGAACGGGATGCGGTCCTGTATTCCCCCTTGACTAACTTCTTACACGATAGCATCAAAATGGCAATCGCGAACACAAACTGATTTTCGAGAAAAAAAGGGGAAGGGTTTAAACCACCCTTCCGCCGACATTCTAGCCGCCATAACTTCGCAGTGCGTGCAGTAAGAACAAAGCCGAAGAGTGCGTTGAATACAGCTTGTCGAACTCTATCTTCAGTATAAAGGACAACTCTCTATCCCCGTTCGTTTGGACAGGAGAGGCCGGCAAAATTTCAAAAAATGGTCATTTTGACCTTCCAAAACGGAATTTTTTTTACACAAGGAAAACGAAGCGACTCAGAGGCCCGCCCTTTTAACTGTAGCATCCCCGCAGGTTGCCTAGTAATCACCGCTAATATGCGGCAAATCCGCCGCACTTTTTCCTACCCTTATTTTTAGGGTACCTAAAATATTTCAGACTCTAACTCCGGCAATAATGGCCATACCGAGGAACGGGATGCGGTCCTGTATTCCCCCTTGACTAACTTCTTACACGATAGCATCAAAATGGCAATCGCGAACACAAACTGATTTTCGAGAAAAAAAGGGGAAGGGTTTAAACCACCCTTCCGCCGACATTCTAGCCGCCATAACTTCGCAGTGCGTGCAGTAAGAACAAAGCCGAAGAGTGCGTTGAATACAGCTTGTCGAACTCTATCTTCAGTATAAAGGACAACTCTCTATCCCCGTTCGTTTGGACAGGAGAGGCCGGCAAAATTTCAAAAAATGGTCATTTTGACCTTCCAAAACGGAATTTTTTTTTCACAAGGAAAACGAAGCGACTCAGAGGCCCGCCCTTTTAACTGTAGCATCCCCGCAGGTTGCCTAGTAATCACCGCTAATATGCGGCAAATCCGCCGCACTTTTTTCTACCCTTATTTTTAGGGTACCTAAAATATTTCAGACTCTAACTCCGGCAATAATGGCCATACCGAGGAACGGGATGCGGTCCTGTATTCCCCCTTGACTAACTTCTTACACGATAGCATCAAAATGGCAATCGCGAACACAAACTGATTTTCGAGAAAAAAAGGGGAAGGGTTTAAACCACCCTTCCGCCGACATTCTAGCCGCCATAACTTCGCAGTGCGTGCAGTAAGAACAAAGCCGAAGAGTGCGTTGAATACAGCTTGTCGAACTCTATCTTCAGTATAAAGGACACCTCTCTATCCCCGTTCGTTTGGACAGGAGAGGCCGGCAAAATTTCAAAAAATGGTCATTTTGACCTTCCAAAACGGAATTTTTTTTACACAAGGAAAACGAAGCGACTCAGAGGCCCGCCCTTTTAACTGTAGCATCCCCGCAGGTTGCCTCGTAATCACCGCTAATATGCGGCAAATCCGCCGCACTTTTTTCTACCCTTATTTTTAGGGTACCTAAAATATTTCAGACTCTAACTCCGGCAATAATGGCCATACCGAGGAACGGGATGCGGTCCTGTATTCCCCCTTGACTAACTTCTTACACGATAGCATCAAAATGGCAATCGCGAACACAAACTGATTTTCGAGAAAAAAAGGGGAAGGGTTTAAACCACCCTTCCGCCGACATTCTAGCCGCCATAACTTCGCAGTGCGTGCAGTAAAAACAAAGCCGAAGAGTGCGTTGAATACAGCTTGTCGAACTCTATCTTCAGTATAAAGGACAACTCTCTATCCCCGTTCGTTTGGACAGGAGAGGCCGGCAAAATTTCAAAAAATGGTCATTTTGACCTTCCAAAACGGAATTTTTTTTACACAAGGAAAACGAAGCGACTCAGAGGCCCGCCCTTTTAACTGTAGCATCCCCGCAGGTTGCCTAGTAATCACCGCTAATATGCGGCAAATCCGCCGCACTTTTTTCTACCCTTATTTTTAGGGTACCTAAAATATTTCAGACTCTAACTCCGGCAATAATGGCCATACCGAGGAACGGGATGCGGTCCTGTATTCCCCCTTGACTAACTTCTTACACGATAGCATCAAAATGGCAATCGCGAACACAAACTGATTTTCGAGAAAAAAAGGGGAAGGGTTTAAACCACCCTTCCGCCGACATTCTAGCCGCCATAACTTCGCAGTGCGTGCAGTAAGAACAAAGCCGAAGAGTGCGTTGAATACAGCTTGTCGAACTCTATCTTCAGTATAAAGGACAACTCTCTATCCCCGTTCGTTTGGACAGGAGAGGCCGGCAAAATTTCAAAAAATGGTCATTTTGACCTTCCAAAACGGAATTTTTTTTACACAAGGAAAACGAAGCGACTCAGAGGCCCGCCCTTTTAACTGTAGCATCCCCGCAGGTTGCCTAGTAATCACCGCTAATATGCGGCAAATCCGCCGCACTTTTTTCTACCCTTATTTTTAGGGTACCTAAAATATTTCAGACTCTAACTCCGGCAATAATGGCCATACCGAGGAACGGGATGCGGTCCTGTATTCCCCCTTGACTAACTTCTTACACGATAGCATCAAAATGGCAATCGCGAACACAAACTGATTTTCGAGAAAAAAAGGGGAAGGGTTTAAACCACCCTTCCGCCGACATTCTAGCCGCCATAACTTCGCAGTGCGTGCAGTAAGAACAAAGCCGAAGAGTGCGTTGAATACAGCTTGTCGAACTCTATCTTCAGTATAAAGGACAACTCTCTATCCCCGTTCGTTTGGACAGGAGAGGCCGGCAAAATTTCAAAAAATGGTCATTTTGACCTTCCAAAACGGAATTTTTTTTACACAAGGAAAACGAAGCGACTCAGAGGCCCGCCCTTTTAACTGTAGCATCCCCGCAGGTTGCCTAGTAATCACCGCTAATATGCGGCAAATCCGCCGCACTTTTTTCTACCCTTATTTTTAGGGTACCTAAAATATTTCAGACTCTAACTCCGGCAATAATGGCCATACCGAGGAACGGGATGCGGTCCTGTATTCCCCCTTGACTAACTTCTTACACGATAGCATCAAAATGGCAATCGCGAACACAAACTGATTTTCGAGAAAAAAAGGGGAAGGGTTTAAACCACCCTTCCGCCGACATTCTAGCCGCCATAACTTCGCAGTGCGTGCAGTAAGAACAAAGCCGAAGAGTGCGTTGAATACAGCTTGTCGAACTCTATCTTCAGTATAAAGGACACCTCTCTATCCCCGTTCGTTTGGACAGGAGAGGCCGGCAAAATTTCAAAAAATGGTCATTTTGACCTTCCAAAACGGAATTTTTTTTACACAAGGAAAACGAAGCGACTCAGAGGCCCGCCCTTTTAACTGTAGCATCCCCGCAGGTTGCCTCGTAATCACCGCTAATATGCGGCAAATCCGCCGCACTTTTTTCTACCCTTATTTTTAGGGTACCTAAAATATTTCAGACTCTAACTCCGGCAATAATGGCCATACCGAGGAACGGGATGCGGTCCTGTATTCCCCCTTGACTAACTTCTTACACGATAGCATCAAAATGGCAATCGCGAACACAAACTGATTTTCGAGAAAAAAAGGGGAAGGGTTTAAACCACCCTTCCGCCGACATTCTAGCCGCCATAACTTCGCAGTGCGTGCAGTAAAAACAAAGCCGAAGAGTGCGTTGAATACAGCTTGTCGAACTCTATCTTCAGTATAAAGGACAACTCTCTATCCCCGTTCGTTTGGACAGGAGAGGCCGGCAAAATTTCAAAAAATGGTCATTTTGACCTTCCAAAACGGAATTTTTTTTACACAAGGAAAACGAAGCGACTCAGAGGCCCGCCCTTTTAACTGTAGCATCCCCGCAGGTTGCCTAGTAATCACCGCTAATATGCGGCAAATCCGCCGCACTTTTTTCTACCCTTATTTTTAGGGTACCTAAAATATTTCAGACTCTAACTCCGGCAATAATGGCCATACCGAGGAACGGGATGCGGTCCTGTATTCCCCCTTGACTAACTTCTTACACGATAGCATCAAAATGGCAATCGCGAACACAAACTGATTTTCGAGAAAAAAAGGGGAAGGGTTTAAACCACCCTTCCGCCGACATTCTAGCCGCCATAACTTCGCAGTGCGTGCAGTAAGAACAAAGCCGAAGAGTGCGTTGAATACAGCTTGTCGAACTCTATCTTCAGTATAAAGGACAACTCTCTATCCCCGTTCGTTTGGACAGGAGAGGCCGGCAAAATTTCAAAAAATGGTCATTTTGACCTTCCAAAACGGAATTTTTTTTACACAAGGAAAACGAAGCGACTCAGAGGCCCGCCCTTTTAACTGTAGCATCCCCGCAGGTTGCCTAGTAATCACCGCTAATATGCGGCAAATCCGCCGCACTTTTTTCTACCCTTATTTTTAGGGTACCTAAAATATTTCAGACTCTAACTCCGGCAATAATGGCCATACCGAGGAACGGGATGCGGTCCTGTATTCCCCCTTGACTAACTTCTTACACGATAGCATCAAAATGGCAATCGCGAACACAAACTGATTTTCGAGAAAAAAAGGGGAAGGGTTTAAACCACCCTTCCGCCGACATTCTAGCCGCCATAACTTCGCAGTGCGTGCAGTAAGAACAAAGCCGAAGAGTGCGTTGAATACAGCTTGTCGAACTCTATCTTCAGTATAAAGGACAACTCTCTATCCCCGTTCGTTTGGACAGGAGAGGCCGGCAAAATTTCAAAAAATGGTCATTTTGACCTTCCAAAACGGAATTTTTTTTACACAAGGAAAACGAAGCGACTCAGAGGCCCGCCCTTTTAACTGTAGCATCCCCGCAGGTTGCCTAGTAATCACCGCTAATATGCGGCAAATCCGCCGCACTTTTTTCTACCCTTATTTTTAGGGTACCTAAAATATTTCAGACTCTAACTCCGGCAATAATGGCCATACCGAGGAACGGGATGCGGTCCTGTATTCCCCCTTGACTAACTTCTTACACGATAGCATCAAAATGGCAATCGCGAACACAAACTGATTTTCGAGAAAAAAAGGGGAAGGGTTTAAACCACCCTTCCGCCGACATTCTAGCCGCCATAACTTCGCAGTGCGTGCAGTAAGAACAAAGCCGAAGAGTGCGTTGAATACAGCTTGTCGAACTCTATCTTCAGTATAAAGGACAACTCTCTATCCCCGTTCGTTTGGACAGGAGAGGCCGGCAAAATTTCAAAAAATGGTCATTTTGACCTTCCAAAACGGAATTTTTTTTACACAAGGAAAACGAAGCGACTCAGAGGCCCGCCCTTTTAACTGTAGCATCCCCGCAGGTTGCCTAGTAATCACCGCTAATATGCGGCAAATCCGCCGCACTTTTTTCTACCCTTATTTTTAGGGTACCTAAAATATTTCAGACTCTAACTCCGGCAATAATGGCCATACCGAGGAACGGGATGCGGTCCTGTATTCCCCCTTGACTAACTTCTTACACGATAGCATCAAAATGGCAATCGCGAACACAAACTGATTTTCGAGAAAAAAAGGGGAAGGGTTTAAACCACCCTTCCGCCGACATTCTAGCCGCCATAACTTCGCAGTGCGTGCAGTAAGAACAAAGCCGAAGAGTGCGTTGAATACAGCTTGTAGAACTCTATCTTCAGTATAAAGGACAACTCTCTATCCCCGTTCGTTTGGACAGGAGAGGACGGCAAAATTTCAAAAAATGGTCATTTTGACCTTCCAAAACGGAATTTTTTTTACACAAGGAAAACGAAGCGACTCAGAGGCCCGCCCTTTTAACTGTAGCATCCCCGCAGGTTGCCTCGTAATCACCGCTAATATGCGGCAAATCCGCCGCACTTTTTTCTACCCTTATTTTTAGGGTACCTAAAATATTTCAGACTCTAACTCCGGCAATAATGGCCATACCGAGGAACGGGATGCGGTCCTGTATTCCCCCTTGACTAACTTCTTACACGATAGCATCAAAATGGCAATCGCGAACACAAACTGATTTTCGAGAAAAAAAGGGGAAGGGTTTAAACCACCCTTCCGCCGACATTCTAGCCGCCATAACTTCGCAGTGCGTGCAGTAAGAACAAAGCCGAAGAGTGCGTTGAATACAGCTTGTCGAACTCTATCTTCAGTATAAAGGACAACTCTCTATCCCCGTTCGTTTGGACAGGAGAGGCCGGCAAAATTTCAAAAAATGGTCATTTTGACCTTCCAAAACGGAATTTTTTTTACACAAGGAAAACGAAGCGACTCAGAGGCCCGCCCTTTTAACTGTAGCATCCCCGCAGGTTGCCTAGTAATCACCGCTAATATGCGGCAAATCCGCCGCACTTTTTTCTACCCTTATTTTTAGGGTACCTAAAATATTTCAGACTCTAACTCCGGCAATAATGGCCATACCGAGGAACGGGATGCGGTCCTGTATTCCCCCTTGACTAACTTCTTACACGATAGCATCAAAATGGCAATCGCGAACACAAACTGATTTTCGAGAAAAAAAGGGGAAGGGTTTAAACCACCCTTCCGCCGACATTCTAGCCGCCATAACTTCGCAGTGCGTGCAGTAAGAACAAAGCCGAAGAGTGCGTTGAATACAGCTTGTCGAACTCTATCTTCAGTATAAAGGACAACTCTCTATCCCCGTTCGTTTGGACAGGAGAGGCCGGCAAAATTTCAAAAAATGGTCATTTTGACCTTCCAAAACGGAATTTTTTTTACACAAGGAAAACGAAGCGACTCAGAGGCCCGCCCTTTTAACTGTAGCATCCCCGCAGGTTGCCTAGTAATCACCGCTAATATGCGGCAAATCCGCCGCACTTTTTTCTACCCTTATTTTTAGGGTACCTAAAATATTTCAGACTCTAACTCCGGCAATAATGGCCATACCGAGGAACGGGATGCGGTCCTGTATTCCCCCTTGACTAACTTCTTACACGATAGCATCAAAATGGCAATCGCGAACACAAACTGATTTTCGAGAAAAAAAGGGGAAGGGTTTAAACCACCCTTCCGCCGACATTCTAGCCGCCATAACTTCGCAGTGCGTGCAGTAAGAACAAAGCCGAAGAGTGCGTTGAATACAGCTTGTCGAACTCTATCTTCAGTATAAAGGACAACTCTCTATCCCCGTTCGTTTGGACAGGAGAGGCCGGCAAAATATCAAAAAATGGTCATTTTGACCTTCCAAAACGGAATTTTTTTTACACAAGGAAAACGAAGCGACTCAGAGGCCCGCCCTTTTAACTGTAGCATCCCCGCAGGTTGCCTAGTAATCACCGCTAATATGCGGCAAATCCGCCGCACTTTTTTCTACCCTTATTTTTAGGGTACCTAAAATATTTCAGACTCTAACTCCGGCAATAATGGCCATACCGAGGAACGGGATGCGGTCCTGTATTCCCCCTTGACTAACTTCTTACACGATAGCATCAAAATGGCAATCGCGAACACAAACTGATTTTCGAGAAAAAAAGGGGAAGGGTTTAAACCACCCTTCCGCCGACATTCTAGCCGCCATAACTTCGCAGTGCGTGCAGTAAGAACAAAGCCGAAGAGTGCGTTGAATACAGCTTGTCGAACTCTATCTTCAGTATAAAGGACAACTCTCTATCCCCGTTCGTTTGGACAGGAGAGGCCGGCAAAATTTCAAAAAATGGTCATTTTGACCTTCCAAAACGGAATTTTTTTTACACAAGGAAAACGAAGCGACTCAGAGGCCCGCCCTTTTAACTGTAGCATCCCCGCAGGTTGCCTAGTAATCACCGCTAATATGCGGCAAATCCGCCGCACTTTTTTCTACCCTTATTTTTAGGGTACCTAAAATATTTCAGACTCTAACTCCGGCAATAATGGCCATACCGAGGAACGGGATGCGGTCCTGTATTCCCCCTTGACTAACTTCTTACACGATAGCATCAAAATGGCAATCGCGAACACAAACTGATTTTCGAGAAAAAAAGGGGAAGGGTTTAAACCACCCTTCCGCCGACATTCTAGCCGCCATAACTTCGCAGTGCGTGCAGTAAGAACAAAGCCGAAGAGTGCGTTGAATACAGCTTGTAGAACTCTATCTTCAGTATAAAGGACAACTCTCTATCCCCGTTCGTTTGGACAGGAGAGGACGGC
Organism: Periplaneta americana; assembly: GCF_040183065.1. Taxonomy (NCBI): domain Eukaryota; kingdom Metazoa; phylum Arthropoda; class Insecta; order Blattodea; family Blattidae; genus Periplaneta; species Periplaneta americana. The sequence goes on from NC_091126.1 coordinate 182,919,991, forward strand.
AAAATTTCAAAAAATGGTCATTTTGACCTTCCAAAACGGAATTTTTTTTACACAAGGAAAACGAAGCGACTCAGAGGCCCGCCCTTTTAACTGTAGCATCCCCGCAGGTTGCCTCGTAATCACCGCTAATATGCGGCAAATCCGCCGCACTTTTTTCTACCCTTATTTTTAGGGTACCTAAAATATTTCAGACTCTAACTCCGGCAATAATGGCCATACCGAGGAACGGGATGCGGTCCTGTATTCCCCCTTGACTAACTTCTTACACGATAGCATCAAAATGGCAATCGCGAACACAAACTGATTTTCGAGAAAAAAAGGGGAAGGGTTTAAACCACCCTTCCGCCGACATTCTAGCCGCCATAACTTCGCAGTGCGTGCAGTAAGAACAAAGCCGAAGAGTGCGTTGAATACAGCTTGTCGAACTCTATCTTCAGTATAAAGGACAACTCTCTATCCCCGTTCGTTTGGACAGGAGAGGCCGGCAAAATTTCAAAAAATGGTCATTTTGACCTTCCAAAACGGAATTTTTTTTACACAAGGAAAACGAAGCGACTCAGAGGCCCGCCCTTTTAACTGTAGCATCCCCGCAGGTTGCCTAGTAATCACCGCTAATATGCGGCAAATCCGCCGCACTTTTTTCTACCCTTATTTTTAGGGTACCTAAAATATTTCAGACTCTAACTCCGGCAATAATGGCCATACCGAGGAACGGGATGCGGTCCTGTATTCCCCCTTGACTAACTTCTTACACGATAGCATCAAAATGGCAATCGCGAACACAAACTGATTTTCGAGAAAAAAAGGGGAAGGGTTTAAACCACCCTTCCGCCGACATTCTAGCCGCCATAACTTCGCAGTGCGTGCAGTAAGAACAAAGCCGAAGAGTGCGTTGAATACAGCTTGTCGAACTCTATCTTCAGTATAAAGGACAACTCTCTATCCCCGTTCGTTTGGACAGGAGAGGCCGGCAAAATTTCAAAAAATGGTCATTTTGACCTTCCAAAACGGAATTTTTTTTACACAAGGAAAACGAAGCGACTCAGAGGCCCGCCCTTTTAACTGTAGCATCCCCGCAGGTTGCCTAGTAATCACCGCTAATATGCGGCAAATCCGCCGCACTTTTTTCTACCCTTATTTTTAGGGTACCTAAAATATTTCAGACTCTAACTCCGGCAATAATGGCCATACCGAGGAACGGGATGCGGTCCTGTATTCCCCCTTGACTAACTTCTTACACGATAGCATCAAAATGGCAATCGCGAACACAAACTGATTTTCGAGAAAAAAAGGGGAAGGGTTTAAACCACCCTTCCGCCGACATTCTAGCCGCCATAACTTCGCAGTGCGTGCAGTAAGAACAAAGCCGAAGAGTGCGTTGAATACAGCTTGTCGAACTCTATCTTCAGTATAAAGGACAACTCTCTATCCCCGTTCGTTTGGACAGGAGAGGCCGGCAAAATTTCAAAAAATGGTCATTTTGACCTTCCAAAACGGAATTTTTTTTACACAAGGAAAACGAAGCGACTCAGAGGCCCGCCCTTTTAACTGTAGCATCCCCGCAGGTTGCCTAGTAATCACCGCTAATATGCGGCAAATCCGCCGCACTTTTTTCTACCCTTATTTTTAGGGTACCTAAAATATTTCAGACTCTAACTCCGGCAATAATGGCCATACCGAGGAACGGGATGCGGTCCTGTATTCCCCCTTGACTAACTTCTTACACGATAGCATCAAAATGGCAATCGCGAACACAAACTGATTTTCGAGAAAAAAAGGGGAAGGGTTTAAACCACCCTTCCGCCGACATTCTAGCCGCCATAACTTCGCAGTGCGTGCAGTAAGAACAAAGCCGAAGAGTGCGTTGAATACAGCTTGTCGAACTCTATCTTCAGTATAAAGGACAACTCTCTATCCCCGTTCGTTTGGACAGGAGAGGCCGGCAAAATTTCAAAAAATGGTCATTTTGACCTTCCAAAACGGAATTTTTTTTACACAAGGAAAACGAAGCGACTCAGAGGCCCGCCCTTTTAACTGTAGCATCCCCGCAGGTTGCCTAGTAATCACCGCTAATATGCGGCAAATCCGCCGCACTTTTTTCTACCCTTATTTTTAGGGTACCTAAAATATTTCAGACTCTAACTCCGGCAATAATGGCCATACCGAGGAACGGGATGCGGTCCTGTATTCCCCCTTGACTAACTTCTTACACGATAGCATCAAAATGGCAATCGCGAACACAAACTGATTTTCGAGAAAAAAAGGGGAAGGGTTTAAACCACCCTTCCGCCGACATTCTAGCCGCCATAACTTCGCAGTGCGTGCAGTAAGAACAAAGCCGAAGAGTGCGTTGAATACAGCTTGTCGAACTCTATCTTCAGTATAAAGGACAACTCTCTATCCCCGTTCGTTTGGACAGGAGAGGCCGGCAAAATTTCAAAAAATGGTCATTTTGACCTTCCAAAACGGAATTTTTTTTACACAAGGAAAACGAAGCGACTCAGAGGCCCGCCCTTTTAACTGTAGCATCCCCGCAGGTTGCCTAGTAATCACCGCTAATATGCGGCAAATCCGCCGCACTTTTTTCTACCCTTATTTTTAGGGTACCTAAAATATTTCAGACTCTAACTCCGGCAATAATGGCCATACCGAGGAACGGGATGCGGTCCTGTATTCCCCCTTGACTAACTTCTTACACGATAGCATCAAAATGGCAATCGCGAACACAAACTGATTTTCGAGAAAAAAAGGGGAAGGGTTTAAACCACCCTTCCGCCGACATTCTAGCCGCCATAACTTCGCAGTGCGTGCAGTAAGAACAAAGCCGAAGAGTGCGTTGAATACAGCTTGTCGAACTCTATCTTCAGTATAAAGGACAACTCTCTATCCCCGTTCGTTTGGACAGGAGAGGCCGGCAAAATTTCAAAAAATGGTCATTTTGACCTTCCAAAACGGAATTTTTTTTACACAAGGAAAACGAAGCGACTCAGAGGCCCGCCCTTTTAACTGTAGCATCCCCGCAGGTTGCCTAGTAATCACCGCTAATATGCGGCAAATCCGCCGCACTTTTTTCTACCCTTATTTTTAGGGTACCTAAAATATTTCAGACTCTAACTCCGGCAATAATGGCCATACCGAGGAACGGGATGCGGTCCTGTATTCCCCCTTGACTAACTTCTTACACGATAGCATCAAAATGGCAATCGCGAACACAAACTGATTTTCGAGAAAAAAAGGGGAAGGGTTTAAACCACCCTTCCGCCGACATTCTAGCCGCCATAACTTCGCAGTGCGTGCAGTAAGAACAAAGCCGAAGAGTGCGTTGAATACAGCTTGTCGAACTCTATCTTCAGTATAAAGGACAACTCTCTATCCCCGTTCGTTTGGACAGGAGAGGCCGGCAAAATTTCAAAAAATGGTCATTTTGACCTTCCAAAACGGAATTTTTTTTACACAAGGAAAACGAAGCGACTCAGAGGCCCGCCCTTTTAACTGTAGCATCCCCGCAGGTTGCCTAGTAATCACCGCTAATATGCGGCAAATCCGCCGCACTTTTTTCTACCCTTATTTTTAGGGTACCTAAAATATTTCAGACTCTAACTCCGGCAATAATGGCCATACCGAGGAACGGGATGCGGTCCTGTATTCCCCCTTGACTAACTTCTTACACGATAGCATCAAAATGGCAATCGCGAACACAAACTGATTTTCGAGAAAAAAAGGGGAAGGGTTTAAACCACCCTTCCGCCGACATTCTAGCCGCCATAACTTCGCAGTGCGTGCAGTAAGAACAAAGCCGAAGAGTGCGTTGAATACAGCTTGTCGAACTCTATCTTCAGTATAAAGGACAACTCTCTATCCCCGTTCGTTTGGACAGGAGAGGCCGGCAAAATTTCAAAAAATGGTCATTTTGACCTTCCAAAACGGAATTTTTTTTACACAAGGAAAACGAAGCGACTCAGAGGCCCGCCCTTTTAACTGTAGCATCCCCGCAGGTTGCCTAGTAATCACCGCTAATATGCGGCAAATCCGCCGCACTTTTTTCTACCCTTATTTTTAGGGTACCTAAAATATTTCAGACTCTAACTCCGGCAATAATGGCCATACCGAGGAACGGGATGCGGTCCTGTATTCCCCCTTGACTAACTTCTTACACGATAGCATCAAAATGGCAATCGCGAACACAAACTGATTTTCGAGAAAAAAAGGGGAAGGGTTTAAACCACCCATCCGCCGACATTCTAGCCGCCATAACTTCGCAGTGCGTGCAGTAAGAACAAAGCCGAAGAGTGCGTTGAATACAGCTTGTCGAACTCTATCTTCAGTATAAAGGACAACTCTCTATCCCCGTTCGTTTGGACAGGAGAGGCCGGCAAAATTTCAAAAAATGGTCATTTTGACCTTCCAAAACGGAATTTTTTTTACACAAGGAAAACGAAGCGACTCAGAGGCCCGCCCTTTTAACTGTAGCATCCCCGCAGGTTGCCTAGTAATCACCGCTAATATGCGGCAAATCCGCCGCACTTTTTTCTACCCTTATTTTTAGGGTACCTAAAATATTTCAGACTCTAACTCCGGCAATAATGGCCATACCGAGGAACGGGATGCGGTCCTGTATTCCCCCTTGACTAACTTCTTACACGATAGCATCAAAATGGCAATCGCGAACACAAACTGATTTTCGAGAAAAAAAGGGGAAGGGTTTAAACCACCCTTCCGCCGACATTCTAGCCGCCATAACTTCGCAGTGCGTGCAGTAAGAACAAAGCCGAAGAGTGCGTTGAATACAGCTTGTAGAACTCTATCTTCAGTATAAAGGACAACTCTCTATCCCCGTTCGTTTGGACAGGAGAGGACGGCAAATTTTCAAAAAATGGTCATTTTGACCTTCCAAAACGGAATTTTTTTTACACAAGGAAAACGAAGCGACTCAGAGGCCCGCCCTTTTAACTGTAGCATCCCCGCAGGTTGCCTCGTAATCACCGCTAATATGCGGCAAATCCGCCGCACTTTTTTCTACCCTTATTTTTAGGGTACCTAAAATATTTCAGACTCTAACTCCGGCAATAATGGCCATACCGAGGAACGGGATGCGGTCCTGTATTCCCCCTTGACTAACTTCTTACACGATAGCATCAAAATGGCAATCGCGAACACAAACTGATTTTCGAGAAAAAAAGGGGAAGGGTTTAAACCACCCTTCCGCCGACATTCTAGCCGCCATAACTTCGCAGTGCGTGCAGTAAGAACAAAGCCGAAGAGTGCGTTGAATACAGCTTGTCGAACTCTATCTTCAGTATAAAGGACAACTCTCTATCCCCGTTCGTTTGGACAGGAGAGGCCGGCAAAATTTCAAAAAATGGTCATTTTGACCTTCCAAAACGGAATTTTTTTTACACAAGGAAAACGAAGCGACTCAGAGGCCCGCCCTTTTAACTGTAGCATCCCCGCAGGTTGCCTAGTAATCACCGCTAATATGCGGCAAATCCGCCGCACTTTTTTCTACCCTTATTTTTAGGGTACCTAAAATATTTCAGACTCTAACTCCGGCAATAATGGCCATACCGAGGAACGGGATGCGGTCCTGTATTCCCCCTTGACTAACTTCTTACACGATAGCATCAAAATGGCAATCGCGAACACAAACTGATTTTCGAGAAAAAAAGGGGAAGGGTTTAAACCACCCTTCCGCCGACATTCTAGCCGCCATAACTTCGCAGTGCGTGCAGTAAGAACAAAGCCGAAGAGTGCGTTGAATACAGCTTGTCGAACTCTATCTTCAGTATAAAGGACAACTCTCTATCCCCGTTCGTTTGGACAGGAGAGGCCGGCAAAATTTCAAAAAATGGTCATTTTGACCTTCCAAAACGGAATTTTTTTTACACAAGGAAAACGAAGCGACTCAGAGGCCCGCCCTTTTAACTGTAGCATCCCCGCAGGTTGCCTAGTAATCACCGCTAATATGCGGCAAATCCGCCGCACTTTTTTCTACCCTTATTTTTAGGGTACCTAAAATATTTCAGACTCTAACTCCGGCAATAATGGCCATACCGAGGAACGGGATGCGGTCCTGTATTCCCCCTTGACTAACTTCTTACACGATAGCATCAAAATGGCAATCGCGAACACAAACTGATTTTCGAGAAAAAAAGGGGAAGGGTTTAAACCACCCTTCCGCCGACATTCTAGCCGCCATAACTTCGCAGTGCGTGCAGTAAGAACAAAGCCGAAGAGTGCGTTGAATACAGCTTGTCGAACTCTATCTTCAGTATAAAGGACAACTCTCTATCCCCGTTCGTTTGGACAGGAGAGGCCGGCAAAATTTCAAAAAATGGTCATTTTGACCTTCCAAAACGGAATTTTTTTTACACAAGGAAAACGAAGCGACCAAGAGGCCCGCCCTTTTAACTGTAGCATCCCCGCAGGTTGCCTAGTAATCACCGCTAATATGCGGCAAATCCGCCGCACTTTTTTCTACCCTTATTTTTAGGGTACCTAAAATATTTCAGACTCTAACTCCGGCAATAATGGCCATACCGAGGAACGGGATGCGGTCCTGTATTCCCCCTTGACTAACTTCTTACACGATAGCATCAAAATGGCAATCGCGAACACAAACTGATTTTCGAGAAAAAAAGGGGAAGGGTTTAAACCACCCTTCCGCCGACATTCTAGCCGCCATAACTTCGCAGTGCGTGCAGTAAGAACAAAGCCGAAGAGTGCGTTGAATACAGCTTGTCGAACTCTATCTTCAGTATAAAGGACAACTCTCTATCCCCGTTCGTTTGGACAGGAGAGGCCGGCAAAATTTCAAAAAATGGTCATTTTGACCTTCCAAAACGGAATTTTTTTTACACAAGGAAAACGAAGCGACTCAGAGGCCCGCCCTTTTAACTGTAGCATCCCCGCAGGTTGCCTAGTAATCACCGCTAATATGCGGCAAATCCGCCGCACTTTTTTCTACCCTTATTTTTAGGGTACCTAAAATATTTCAGACTCTAACTCCGGCAATAATGGCCATACCGAGGAACGGGATGCGGTCCTGTATTCCCCCTTGACTAACTTCTTACACGATAGCATCAAAATGGCAATCGCGAACACAAACTGATTTTCGAGAAAAAAAGGGGAAGGGTTTAAACCACCCTTCCGCCGACATTCTAGCCGCCATAACTTCGCAGTGCGTGCAGTAAGAACAAAGCCGAAGAGTGCGTTGAATACAGCTTGTCGAACTCTATCTTCAGTATAAAGGACAACTCTCTATCCCCGTTCGTTTGGACAGGAGAGGCCGGCAAAATTTCAAAAAATGGTCATTTTGACCTTCCAAAACGGAATTTTTTTTACACAAGGAAAACGAAGCGACTCAGAGGCCCGCCCTTTTAACTGTAGCATCCCCGCAGGTTGCCTAGTAATCACCGCTAATATGCGGCAAATCCGCCGCACTTTTTTCTACCCTTATTTTTAGGGTACCTAAAATATTTCAGACTCTAACTCCGGCAATAATGGCCATACCGAGGAACGGGATGCGGTCCTGTATTCCCCCTTGACTAACTTCTTACACGATAGCATCAAAATGGCAATCGCGAACACAAACTGATTTTCGAGAAAAAAAGGGGAAGGGTTTAAACCACCCTTCCGCCGACATTCTAGCCGCCATAACTTCGCAGTGCGTGCAGTAAGAACAAAGCCGAAGAGTGCGTTGAATACAGCTTGTCGAACTCTATCTTCAGTATAAAGGACAACTCTCTATCCCCGTTCGTTTGGACAGGAGAGGCCGGCAAAATTTCAAAAAATGGTCATTTTGACCTTCCAAAACGGAATTTTTTTTACACAAGGAAAACGAAGCGACTCAGAGGCCCGCCCTTTTAACTGTAGCATCCCCGCAGGTTGCCTAGTAATCACCGCTAATATGCGGCAAATCCGCCGCACTTTTTTCTACCCTTATTTTTAGGGTACCTAAAATATTTCAGACTCTAACTCCGGCAATAATGGCCATACCGAGGAACGGGATGCGGTCCTGTATTCCCCCTTGACTAACTTCTTACACGATAGCATCAAAATGGCAATCGCGAACACAAACTGATTTTCGAGAAAAAAAGGGGAAGGGTTTAAACCACCCTTCCGCCGACATTCTAGCCGCCATAACTTCGCAGTGCGTGCAGTAAGAACAAAGCCGAAGAGTGCGTTGAATACAGCTTGTCGAACTCTATCTTCAGTATAAAGGACAACTCTCTATCCCCGTTCGTTTGGACAGGAGAGGCCGGCAAAATTTCAAAAAATGGTCATTTTGACCTTCCAAAACGGAATTTTTTTTACACAAGGAAAACGAAGCGACTCAGAGGCCCGCCCTTTTAACTGTAGCATCCCCGCAGGTTGCCTAGTAATCACCGCTAATATGCGGCAAATCCGCCGCACTTTTTTCTACCCTTATTTTTAGGGTACCTAAAATATTTCAGACTCTAACTCCGGCAATAATGGCCATACCGAGGAACGGGATGCGGTCCTGTATTCCCCCTTGACTAACTTCTTACACGATAGCATCAAAATGGCAATCGCGAACACAAACTGATTTTCGAGAAAAAAAGGGGAAGGGTTTAAACCACCCTTCCGCCGACATTCTAGCCGCCATAACTTCGCAGTGCGTGCAGTAAGAACAAAGCCGAAGAGTGCGTTGAATACAGCTTGTCGAACTCTATCTTCAGTATAAAGGACAACTCTCTATCCCCGTTCGTTTGGACAGGAGAGGCCGGCAAAATTTCAAAAAATGGTCATTTTGACCTTCCAAAACGGAATTTTTTTTACACAAGGAAAACGAAGCGACTCAGAGGCCCGCCCTTTTAACTGTAGCATCCCCGCAGGTTGCCTAGTAATCACCGCTAATATGCGGCAAATCCGCCGCACTTTTTTCTACCCTTATTTTTAGGGTACCTAAAATATTTCAGACTCTAACTCCGGCAATAATGGCCATACCGAGGAACGGGATGCGGTCCTGTATTCCCCCTTGACTAACTTCTTACACGATAGCATCAAAATGGCAATCGCGAACACAAACTGATTTTCGAGAAAAAAAGGGGAAGGGTTTAAACCACCCTTCCGCCGACATTCTAGCCGCCATAACTTCGCAGTGCGTGCAGTAAGAACAAAGCCGAAGAGTGCGTTGAATACAGCTTGTAGAACTCTATCTTCAGTATAAAGGACAACTCTCTATCCCCGTTCGTTTGGACAGGAGAGGACGGCAAAATTTCAAAAAATGGTCATTTTGACCTTCCAAAACGGAATTTTTTTTACACAAGGAAAACGAAGCGACTCAGAGGCCCGCCCTTTTAACTGTAGCATCCCCGCAGGTTGCCTCGTAATCACCGCTAATATGCGGCAAATCCGCCGCACTTTTTTCTACCCTTATTTTTAGGGTACCTAAAATATTTCAGACTCTAACTCCGGCAATAATGGCCATACCGAGGAACGGGATGCGGTCCTGTATTCCCCCTTGACTAACTTCTTACACGATAGCATCAAAATGGCAATCGCGAACACAAACTGATTTTCGAGAAAAAAAGGGGAAGGGTTTAAACCACCCTTCCGCCGACATTCTAGCCGCCATAACTTCGCAGTGCGTGCAGTAAGAACAAAGCCGAAGAGTGCGTTGAATACAGCTTGTCGAACTCTATCTTCAGTATAAAGGACAACTCTCTATCCCCGTTCGTTTGGACAGGAGAGGCCGGCAAAATTTCAAAAAATGGTCATTTTGACCTTCCAAAACGGAATTTTTTTTACACAAGGAAAACGAAGCGACTCAGAGGCCCGCCCTTTTAACTGTAGCATCCCCGCAGGTTGCCTAGTAATCACCGCTAATATGCGGCAAATCCGCCGCACTTTTTTCTACCCTTATTTTTAGGGTACCTAAAATATTTCAGACTCTAACTCCGGCAATAATGGCCATACCGAGGAACGGGATGCGGTCCTGTATTCCCCCTTGACTAACTTCTTACACGATAGCATCAAAATGGCAATCGCGAACACAAACTGATTTTCGAGAAAAAAAGGGGAAGGGTTTAAACCACCCTTCCGCCGACATTCTAGCCGCCATAACTTCGCAGTGCGTGCAGTAAGAACAAAGCCGAAGAGTGCGTTGAATACAGCTTGTCGAACTCTATCTTCAGTATAAAGGACAACTCTCTATCCCCGTTCGTTTGGACAGGAGAGGCCGGCAAAATTTCAAAAAATGGTCATTTTGACCTTCCAAAACGGAATTTTTTTTACACAAGGAAAACGAAGCGACTCAGAGGCCCGCCCTTTTAACTGTAGCATCCCCGCAGGTTGCCTAGTAATCACCGCTAATATGCGGCAAATCCGCCGCACTTTTTTCTACCCTTATTTTTAGGGTACCTAAAATATTTCAGACTCTAACTCCGGCAATAATGGCCATACCGAGGAACGGGATGCGGTCCTGTATTCCCCCTTGACTAACTTCTTACACGATAGCATCAAAATGGCAATCGCGAACACAAACTGATTTTCGAGAAAAAAAGGGGAAGGGTTTAAACCACCCTTCCGCCGACATTCTAGCCGCCATAACTTCGCAGTGCGTGCAGTAAGAACAAAGCCGAAGAGTGCGTTGAATACAGCTTGTAGAACTCTATCTTCAGTATAAAGGACAACTCTCTATCCCCGTTCGTTTGGACAGGAGAGGCCGGCAAAATTTCAAAAAATGGTCATTTTGACCTTCCAAAACGGAATTTTTTTTACACAAGGAAAACGAAGCGACTCAGAGGCCCGCCCTTTTAACTGTAGCATCCCCGCAGGTTGCCTAGTAATCACCGCTAATATGCGGCAAATCCGCCGCACTTTTTTCTACCCTTATTTTTAGGGTACCTAAAATATTTCAGACTCTAACTCCGGCAATAATGGCCATACCGAGGAACGGGATGCGGTCCTGTATTCCCCCTTGACTAACTTCTTACACGATAGCATCAAAATGGCAATCGCGAACACAAACTGATTTTCGAGAAAAAAAGGGGAAGGGTTTAAACCACCCTTCCGCCGACATTCTAGCCGCCATAACTTCGCAGTGCGTGCAGTAAGAACAAAGCCGAAGAGTGCGTTGAATACAGCTTGTAGAACTCTATCTTCAGTATAAAGGACAACTCTCTATCCCCGTTCGTTTGGACAGGAGAGGCCGGCAAAATTTCAAAAAATGGTCATTTTGACCTTCCAAAACGGAATTTTTTTTACACAAGGAAAACGAAGCGACTCAGAGGCCCGCCCTTTTAACTGTAGCATCCCCGCAGGTTGCCTAGTAATCACCGCTAATATGCGGCAAATCCGCCGCACTTTTTTCTACCCTTATTTTTAGGGTACCTAAAATATTTCAGACTCTAACTCCGGCAATAATGGCCATACCGAGGAACGGGATGCGGTCCTGTATTCCCCCTTGACTAACTTCTTACACGATAGCATCAAAATGGCAATCGCGAACACAAACTGATTTTCGAGAAAAAAAGGGGAAGGGTTTAAACCACCCTTCCGCCGACATTCTAGCCGCCATAACTTCGCAGTGCGTGCAGTAAGAACAAAGCCGAAGAGTGCGTTGAATACAGCTTGTCGAACTCTATCTTCAGTATAAAGGACAACTCTCTATCCCCGTTCGTTTGGACAGGAGAGGCCGGCAAAATTTCAAAAAATGGTCATTTTGACCTTCCAAAACGGAATTTTTTTTACACAAGGAAAACGAAGCGACTCAGAGGCCCGCCCTTTTAACTGTAGCATCCCCGCAGGTTGCCTAGTAATCACCGCTAATATGCGGCAAATCCGCCGCACTTTTTTCTACCCTTATTTTTAGGGTACCTAAAATATTTCAGACTCTAACTCCGGCAATAATGGCCATACCGAGGAACGGGATGCGGTCCTGTATTCCCCCTTGACTAACTTCTTACACGATAGCATCAAAATGGCAATCGCGAACACAAACTGATTTTCGAGAAAAAAAGGGGAAGGGTTTAAACCACCCTTCCGCCGACATTCTAGCCGCCATAACTTCGCAGTGCGTGCAGTAAGAACAAAGCCGAAGAGTGCGTTGAATACAGCTTGTAGAACTCTATCTTCAGTATAAAGGACAACTCTCTATCCCCGTTCGTTTGGACAGGAGAGGACGGCAAAATTTCAAAAAATGGTCATTTTGACCTTCCAAAACGGAATTTTTTTTACACAAGGAAAACGAAGCGACTCAGAGGCCCGCCCTTTTAACTGTAGCATCCCCGCAGGTTGCCTCGTAATCACCGCTAATATGCGGCAAATCCGCCGCACTTTTTTCTACCCTTATTTTTAGGGTACCTAAAATATTTCAGACTCTAACTCCGGCAATAATGGCCATACCGAGGAACGGGATGCGGTCCTGTATTCCCCCTTGACTAACTTCTTACACGATAGCATCAAAATGGCAATCGCGAACACAAACTGATTTTCGAGAAAAAAAGGGGAAGGGTTTAAACCACCCTTCCGCCGACATTCTAGCCGCCATAACTTCGCAGTGCGTGCAGTAAGAACAAAGCCGAAGAGTGCGTTGAATACAGCTTGTCGAACTCTATCTTCAGTATAAAGGACAACTCTCTATCCCCGTTCGTTTGGACAGGAGAGGCCGGCAAAATTTCAAAAAATGGTCATTTTGACCTTCCAAAACGGAATTTTTTTTACACAAGGAAAACGAAGCGACTCAGAGGCCCGCCCTTTTAACTGTAGCATCCCCGCAGGTTGCCTAGTAATCACCGCTAATATGCGGCAAATCCGCCGCACTTTTTTCTACCCTTATTTTTAGGGTACCTAAAATATTTCAGACTCTAACTCCGGCAATAATGGCCATACCGAGGAACGGGATGCGGTCCTGTATTCCCCCTTGACTAACTTCTTACACGATAGCATCAAAATGGCAATCGCGAACACAAACTGATTTTCGAGAAAAAAAGGGGAAGGGTTTAAACCACCCTTCCGCCGACATTCTAGCCGCCATAACTTCGCAGTGCGTGCAGTAAGAACAAAGCCGAAGAGTGCGTTGAATACAGCTTGTCGAACTCTATCTTCAGTATAAAGGACAACTCTCTATCCCCGTTCGTTTGGACAGGAGAGGCCGGCAAAATTTCAAAAAATGGTCATTTTGACCTTCCAAAACGGAATTTTTTTTACACAAGGAAAACGAAGCGACTCAGAGGCCCGCCCTTTTAACTGTAGCATCCCCGCAGGTTGCCTAGTAATCACCGCTAATATGCGGCAAATCCGCCGCACTTTTTTCTACCCTTATTTTTAGGGTACCTAAAATATTTCAGACTCTAACTCCGGCAATAATGGCCATACCGAGGAACGGGATGCGGTCCTGTATTCCCCCTTGACTAACTTCTTACACGATAGCATCAAAATGGCAATCGCGAACACAAACTGATTTTCGAGAAAAAAAGGGGAAGGGTTTAAACCACCCTTCCGCCGACATTCTAGCCGCCATAACTTCGCAGTGCGTGCAGTAAGAACAAAGCCGAAGAGTGCGTTGAATACAGCTTGTCGAACTCTATCTTCAGTATAAAGGACAACTCTCTATCCCCGTTCGTTTGGACAGGAGAGGCCGGCAAAATTTCAAAAAATGGTCATTTTGACCTTCCAAAACGGAATTTTTTTTACACAAGGAAAACGAAGCGACTCAGAGGCCCGCCCTTTTAACTGTAGCATCCCCGCAGGTTGCCTAGTAATCACCGCTAATATGCGGCAAATCCGCCGCACTTTTTTCTACCCTTATTTTTAGGGTACCTAAAATATTTCAGACTCTAACTCCGGCAATAATGGCCATACCGAGGAACGGGATGCGGTCCTGTATTCCCCCTTGACTAACTTCTTACACGATAGCATCAAAATGGCAATCGCGAACACAAACTGATTTTCGAGAAAAAAAGGGGAAGGGTTTAAACCACCCTTCCGCCGACATTCTAGCCGCCATAACTTCGCAGTGCGTGCAGTAAGAACAAAGCCGAAGAGTGCGTTGAATACAGCTTGTCGAACTCTATCTTCAGTATAAAGGACAACTCTCTATCCCCGTTCGTTTGGACAGGAGAGGCCGGCAAAATTTCAAAAAATGGTCATTTTGACCTTCCAAAACGGAATTTTTTTTACACAAGGAAAACGAAGCGACTCAGAGGCCCGCCCTTTTAACTGTAGCATCCCCGCAGGTTGCCTAGTAATCACCGCTAATATGCGGCAAATCCGCCGCACTTTTTTCTACCCTTATTTTTAGGGTACCTAAAATATTTCAGACTCTAACTCCGGCAATAATGGCCATACCGAGGAACGGGATGCGGTCCTGTATTCCCCCTTGACTAACTTCTTACACGATAGCATCAAAATGGCAATCGCGAACACAAACTGATTTTCGAGAAAAAAAGGGGAAGGGTTTAAACCACCCTTCCGCCGACATTCTAGCCGCCATAACTTCGCAGTGCGTGCAGTAAGAACAAAGCCGAAGAGTGCGTTGAATACAGCTTGTCGAACTCTATCTTCAGTATAAAGGACAACTCTCTATCCCCGTTCGTTTGGACAGGAGAGGCCGGCAAAATTTCAAAAAATGGTCATTTTGACCTTCCAAAACGGAATTTTTTTTACACAAGGAAAACGAAGCGACTCAGAGGCCCGCCCTTTTAACTGTAGCATCCCCGCAGGTTGCCTAGTAATCACCGCTAATATGCGGCAAATCCGCCGCACTTTTTTCTACCCTTATTTTTAGGGTACCTAAAATATTTCAGACTCTAACTCCGGCAATAATGGCCATACCGAGGAACGGGATGCGGTCCTGTATTCCCCCTTGACTAACTTCTTACACGATAGCATCAAAATGGCAATCGCGAACACAAACTGATTTTCGAGAAAAAAAGGGGAAGGGTTTAAACCACCCTTCCGCCGACATTCTAGCCGCCATAACTTCGCAGTGCGTGCAGTAAGAACAAAGCCGAAGAGTGCGTTGAATACAGCTTGTCGAACTCTATCTTCAGTATAAAGGACAACTCTCTATCCCCGTTCGTTTGGACAGGAGAGGCCGGCAAAATTTCAAAAAATGGTCATTTTGACCTTCCAAAACGGAATTTTTTTTACACAAGGAAAACGAAGCGACTCAGAGGCCCGCCCTTTTAACTGTAGCATCCCCGCAGGTTGCCTAGTAATCACCGCTAATATGCGGCAAATCCGCCGCACTTTTTTCTACCCTTATTTTTAGGGTACCTAAAATATTTCAGACTCTAACTCCGGCAATAATGGCCATACCGAGGAACGGGATGCGGTCCTGTATTCCCCCTTGACTAACTTCTTACACGATAGCATCAAAATGGCAATCGCGAACACAAACTGATTTTCGAGAAAAAAAGGGGAAGGGTTTAAACCACCCTTCCGCCGACATTCTAGCCGCCATAACTTCGCAGTGCGTGCAGTAAGAACAAAGCCGAAGAGTGCGTTGAATACAGCTTGTCGAACTCTATCTTCAGTATAAAGGACAACTCTCTATCCCCGTTCGTTTGGACAGGAGAGGCCGGCAAAATTTCAAAAAATGGTCATTTTGACCTTCCAAAACGGAATTTTTTTTACACAAGGAAAACGAAGCGACTCAGAGGCCCGCCCTTTTAACTGTAGCATCCCCGCAGGTTGCCTAGTAATCACCGCTAATATGCGGCAAATCCGCCGCACTTTTTTCTACCCTTATTTTTAGGGTACCTAAAATATTTCAGACTCTAACTCCGGCAATAATGGCCATACCGAGGAACGGGATGCGGTCCTGTATTCCCCCTTGACTAACTTCTTACACGATAGCATCAAAATGGCAATCGCGAACACAAACTGATTTTCGAGAAAAAAAGGGGAAGGGTTTAAACCACCCTTCCGCCGACATTCTAGCCGCCATAACTTCGCAGTGCGTGCAGTAAGAACAAAGCCGAAGAGTGCGTTGAATACAGCTTGTAGAACTCTATCTTCAGTATAAAGGACAACTCTCTATCCCCGTTCGTTTGGACAGGAGAGGCCGGCAAAATTTCAAAAAATGGTCATTTTGACCTTCCAAAACGGAATTTTTTTTACACAAGGAAAACGAAGCGACTCAGAGGCCCGCCCTTTTAACTGTAGCATCCCCGCAGGTTGCCTCGTAATCACCGCTAATATGCGGCAAATCCGCCGCACTTTTTTCTACCCTTATTTTAGGGTACCTAAAATATTTCAGACTCTAACTCCGGCAATAATGGCCATACCGAGGAACGGGATGCGGTCCTGTATTCCCCCTTGACTAACTTCTTACACGATAGCATCAAAATGGCAATCGCGAACACAAACTGATTTTCGAGAAAAAAAAGGGGAAGGGTTTAAACCACCCTTCCGCCGACATTCTAGCCGCCATAACTTCGCAGTGCGTGCAGTAAGAACAAAGCCGAAGAGTGCGTTGAATACAGCTTGTCGAACTCTATCTTCAGTATAAAGGACAACTCTCTATCCCCGTTCGTTTGGACAGGAGAGGCCGGCAAAATTTCAAAAAATGGTCATTTTGACCTTCCAAAACGGAATTTTTTTTACACAAGGAAAACGAAGCGACTCAGAGGCCCGCCCTTTTAACTGTAGCATCCCCGCAGGTTGCCTAGTAATCACCGCTAATATGCGGCAAATCCGCCGCACTTTTTTCTACCCTTATTTTTAGGGTACCTAAAATATTTCAGACTCTAACTCCGGCAATAATGGCCATACCGAGGAACGGGATGCGGTCCTGTATTCCCCCTTGACTAACTTCTTACACGATAGCATCAAAATGGCAATCGCGAACACAAACTGATTTTCGAGAAAAAAAGGGGAAGGGTTTAAACCACCCTTCCGCCGACATTCTAGCCGCCATAACTTCGCAGTGCGTGCAGTAAGAACAAAGCCGAAGAGTGCGTTGAATACAGCTTGTCGAACTCTATCTTCAGTATAAAGGACAACTCTCTATCCCCGTTCGTTTGGACAGGAGAGGCCGGCAAAATTTCAAAAAATGGTCATTTTGACCTTCCAAAACGGAATTTTTTTTACACAAGGAAAACGAAGCGACTCAGAGGCCCGCCCTTTTAACTGTAGCATCCCCGCAGGTTGCCTAGTAATCACCGCTAATATGCGGCAAATCCGCCGCACTTTTTTCTACCCTTATTTTTAGGGTACCTAAAATATTTCAGACTCTAACTCCGGCAATAATGGCCATACCGAGGAACGGGATGCGGTCCTGTATTCCCCCTTGACTAACTTCTTACACGATAGCATCAAAATGGCAATCGCGAACACAAACTGATTTTCGAGAAAAAAAGGGGAAGGGTTTAAACCACCCTTCCGCCGACATTCTAGCCGCCATAACTTCGCAGTGCGTGCAGTAAGAAC